>NW_011499900.1:1004515-1064105 GCF_000495115.2 Populus euphratica
ATACATATATATATATATATATATATAGTCACGTAGAAAAGATAGAATAAAATAAATGGTTACTTTTTTTTCCTCATAAAATAATATTAGCTGGAAGTAAACTAGAGAGAAAACATTGTGCCGTGACAAAATAAATAGAGGCATATATTATTCACATATTTCTTGTTTTAAAATAATAAAAAACCATTTTAAAATTATTTTGGAGATATTTGTTTGCTTTCGTAGTCAAGTATATTTCTGCTTTTCATATTAGTTTTCTCTATCTCAAAAAGTTAATCAAATACAATACAATGTGATAAAGAAACCTAATTAAATTAATTTTTTTTAATACATATTTGATGATTTCACCAATCTCATTTCCAATTTTAAAATTTAAATACAAAACTTTGAATTTTGATTTCAAATTTCAAGAAAATAGTCAAAATGAATTTCTTTTCTTGATATCATTATATTAACATTGAAAAAAACCTAAAAACATGTTTTCATGTGAAAAATAATTTTAAAAATATATTAAAAAACAAATTAAACTGCTAGTTATTTAAAATCTAACATAGATTGAGTTTTAATTAAAGAAGATATTGATCTAACAATTTTCCATGTACACAGCTATATATATTTGTAATTAGCAAAACAAATACATAAATTTAAGTTTCTACTAAATGTTATCTACTTCTTCTTTTTTTTTTTTAATTAAACAAGTAGTGGTGATAATTAATGCTTTAAATCATTTAATAATTAATTCTAGGTGGAGCTTTATCCATCACTCTCTCCCCTAGTTTGCCTCTCCTTTGGCCACCGATTTCTCAGCTCAATTTCACTCTCTAAGAATCTCAAATTTTACCTCTCTCTCTCAAAATTTCCCATTTTGCACCCTCGTTTTCTTTGGTATTTCTTTGTGTGAGTGTTTCCAATCTGCGCCTCTCAATGTTTTGCTCTTTTTATGTACAGATCTTAGTTGTCCCCTGCACGAATCAAGGTCAAGATCGTTTCTTTTATTTCTTTTAGATTTTTTTTATCGAGCTTAGTCTCCTTTGTTTTGAAAAAAAAGAAAATATATATCAAAATTTGAGCTTAAATATCACTGTTTTTAGTTCTTTCCTTTCAATTTTTTATTTGGGAAAAATAGGGTTTTGGTGTTGCCAATTTGGGTTTTGTTGTTTGAATTTAGCAATTTGAGCTGATTCTAGTTACAGTGTATATCGGTATTCGGGTATTGATTAATGCGTTAAAGTTTGGTTCTTTCCTTGTTATGTTTTTCAGGTATTCAATTTTTTCCTCTATCATCAGCTTTTACTTTCAGGAATAATCTCTGAGCTCTTTCAAAGCTCCAATTTTGGTGACTCAAGGCTCAAAGCTTTGTGCTCGGCATCTTGGTCCGATTCAGGTATTTAATTCTCTAGTTAGATGCTTTTGTTTCCTTTCTTTTTTTGCAGGATTTGTTGATCAAGGAAAAAGTTCCAATTTTTATTGTTTCTATTGATAGTATGGGAGAGTAGTATATTCTGTTAAATGTAGCATGGCGTGATTCAATTTTTAGCTAATTTTATTTTTGTAGAAATTGATGTTGAGTATTATTGCAATAAATGACAATAGGGTTTCCTTTTATGGACTTTTATAGCTGGTGAACAGAAATGAACTGTATGCAGTAAGTATGTTTACTTTTTCATGATTTTATAAATGGGTTTGGTTGTAGTATGTAATTCAAGTGTGGGGCTAGCCATTTTTCGTTTGTTGGCTTCCAGATTTTGTTAAAACATGTAATTAAATAGAGGGAAGATTTTGAGTGCCCCCCCTTTTCTTTTTGGTTTCTATGTTTTTTTTTTTCAAAAGTTCATCATGACTAGACACTCACATGTTTGCTAAGCTTTTTTGTTCTGTGCACGAGTGCTTAGTGTTACCGTCTGACCTTTCTCTGCATTGTCCCAATTTGTTTTGCTTCTACAATAGCTTAAATAATTTTTTTCCACCACATGCGTTTACTGGATTTAGATTTTATTAATGTGAAGCATACTATTTTCACCCCACTAGTCTTTTGTAGTGATAATTGTTTTTGTATGGAAAAAATAATGAATTTTTGGGAGGCGGAGTTCAAGCACAAAAAATCAGAGAACAAAAGGCACTGCCCTTTTCATTTACTTGTATTAATTTTGTTTCTACATCTTCTTTTTGGTTCAGGTTCTCATCCTGCTGATTGAATGTTTCTGAGCTGTTTGATAGGGATTGTCTGCGTGATTAGAAGGAGATGAGTCGTATGACAAGTGAGAGTGAGAATGGCATTGTCTCCAATAATCAGATTGAGTTGCCATTGGGCGAGGAAGGCAATTATTGTGGAAGTGCAAATGGAGGAGTTGTTCTTAAGAAAGGGCCATGGACTTCTGCTGAAGATGCAATTTTGATAGAATATGTGAAGAAGCATGGGGAGGGGAACTGGAATGCTGTTCAGAAGCACTCAGGGCTTTTCCGTTGTGGCAAAAGCTGCAGATTGCGATGGGCCAATCACCTAAGGCCTAATCTAAAGAAAGGAGCATTTACCCAAGAAGAAGAACAGCTAATCATTGAACTTCATGCAAAGATGGGAAACAAATGGGCACTAATGGCTGCACATGTAAGTTTATAATTATTGCTGTTGGGTATCCGTGCTGCACTGTGACCCTCTTTTCTTTGTATTTTGCTTTCATATGAATATTAGCAGGAAAATATGAGCTAAAAGCAGCATGGACCATAATTGAAACAATGTTACACGCTCTAGGTTTGTAGTTACATTTGACAATCTCATATCTTTCAGATAGTTTAATCTTTTTCTTCACAAAGTGTAGGCCTTTAAATTGCAAAGATGAGAATTCTCAAGGATCTGTCTTTTGTGGCCATTATTGTGGGATATGATTACTCTTTTGTCTTCTTTATGGTCTACTGCATCTGAGGATTTTATTTTTCTTGTATTAAGTTTTTATATTTCATCAATGATTAAAAAAAGACAGCACATCAATCTGCAAATCCTTGTAATGTCAAGGAGCTCTTCATTTGGGTGATAGATTCTGATGATCTGCAGTGAGGAGTCAGGGCCTAAATTGGTTATTGTGGATTTTTCAGCGTCCATTCATGTTTACAGGTCGAATATGTTGTGTGTAGATTTGTTGCAGTAATGTTATTAATAAAAATTTTGATCTCTGGCTAGTTTGCATATGACAAATCATGGTGGGCTGCTGTTGGTTTCAAGGTCTCCTAAGTTAGTATTCTGAAACAAAAATTGTAGCATCTTAACCTGTGCTAATTTTTTCTTTCTTTTGCTCCTTTCAGTTGCCTGGACGTACAGACAATGAGATAAAGAATTACTGGAATACTAGAATTAAGAGGCGTCAACGGGCTGGCTTACCACTTTATCCACCTGAAGCCTCTTTGCAAGCGTTGCAGGAGAGTCAACGATGCTTGAACATTGACAGAATCGAGATTCGGAATAAAAGTCAGCATGATACCTTGCAGAGCAACAGTTATGGGATACCCAATGTCATCTTTGACAATTTAACGCCCAACCAAAGCATCATACCTTATGTTCCTGAACTTCCTGATATTACTGCAAGCAGCATGCTGATGAAAGGCCTGAGCTCTTTTCAATATGGAAGCATCATGTCACCAATAATGCACCGCCAGAAGCGTCTTCGAGAGGCAACAACCTTATTATCCAGTTTTGGTGGTGGCATGAAAAATGAGTTCCATTTGTTTGACCAGTTTCAGGAGGTTGACATAGCTGCTCAATCCTTTGGATTGCCTTTTCCATTTGATTATGATTCTACCACCAAGAACCCAGAGTTTTTTGGTGAAAATCAGGGTAGCCATACCCTTGCCAATGGCAATTTCTCTGCTTCTAAGCCCACTTCTGAGGCTGTGAAGTTGGAGCTCCCTTCACTCCAATATTCAGAATCTGATTTAGGTGGCTGGGGCCCATCTTGTTCCCCATCACCTTTAATCGAGTCTGTTGATGCTTTTATCCAATCTCCCCCTACTGGGACAGTTGAGTCTGAGTGTCCATCACCACGTAATAGTGGCCTATTAGATGCTTTACTTCATGAGGCCAAAACTTTAAGCAGTGCAAAGAATCAATTATCTGACAAGAGTTCAAATTCATCCACTGTTACTCCCGGTGATAATGCAGACAGTCCTGGCCTTAATATTTCTGAGACGGAATGGGAAGACTATGGTCACCCTTTTTCTCCTTTGGGTCATACTGCAACTTCCCTTTTCAGCGAGTGCACTCCCATCAGTGCCAATGAAAGTTCTTTGGATGAATCACCATCTTGCGAGACCTTTACTGGTAAGCATCTTTTTCACTCAAGGATGATAGTCATAATCTATTTGTTCGAAGCAATGTCATGGGTTCCTCTAGTTATCTTTTGTATTATACTATCAAGCTTGTTGAATGTTCTAAAAAAAAAAATAAAAAAATTGTATCTTAACTATTTATCTTTCTCTTGGATTTTGCAAAATACAAAACTCATGTACTTCCAAACAACATCGGAGAGGGATCAGAACTGGTTTATATGTTTATGTGTCTGCACTTTCTCATTCTTAAATCCATTGTTGTTTTCCAGTTATTTTCAATCTTCTCCTCCTTGTCCTCATTTTCAAAAGCAAGACCCTCTACAAATAATTTTCCTGGTTTTCCATTACAGGATCTAAATGTAAATTTGGACGTTCTGCAGAGTGCTATGTGAAATCAGAATCTGTTGATCAGACTTGGACTGCAGATAGAGAAAAAGAATCCTCTACCTGGTTGGATATTACTTCCCCTGATGCCTTACTTGATTCAGGTTGGCTTGAACATGATTCTGCTTATGGAAAGGACCAAGTGATCGTGACTGATGCCGTGGAAACCCTTCTTTGTGATGATTTGAGTAGTGAGTCCAAGCAGATGGCTGCTGGAGCATCTGTAAATCATGGATGGGGACATAGTTCTTGTTCATGGAACAACATGCCTGCTGTCTATCAAATGTATGAACTCCCTTGAAGTTCGAAGTCTGCTATCCATTTTGATGATTTTGCTGCTTCATTCATGTTGATGATTTCTACGATCTAGGTAGCCACTTGGTCTGAGTACCTATTGAACCTAGAAAAGTTCAACCAGACTCGTGTTAATGTTTCAGTTAGGATTATTTCATTTCTGGTTTCATGAAACAAGGCAATGCATGTATGCCAATATCAAAACTTACACAAAGTATACCAAATGCATTATGGCTTTTGCTAAATTTGTAGAATAACATGCACGTTCATCTCAATGATTTTGGTTATTTGATGGACTTGATTTGGTTCCACTGATTTGAATGGTTTTTGCTCTGATTCAACTTATTTTCTGCTGCATATTGAAGAGGCGTGCTCTGTATGCAATCTCCTTCTGAATTTTCAGTTCATGTATTATTACATCTTTGTGTAAGTGAGTATTTTGTCTTCCAACTTCCATATTCTTATCTCCTTTAACCAAATGAGAAATAAATAAAATTGATGGAGGACAGAATAATATGAAGGTATAAAGAAGTAGAATTCCCTATAGAAATAGGAAAATTGAGAATGGAGAAAAAAACCTTATCGGAGAGGGTGAATCCCTGTAGAAGAGGCCCGAGTAATTGAAAGAAAACCCTATAGCAGAGAGTTCAAATAACCAGAAGAGGCATTCTCATCTCTCAAATCTTATTCATCATCAAAGTTGTCTCCATTCTACATAAGATATGGTGTTTATATAGATATCATTAAACCCTAGTGTCTTAAACTATATAGAAATTAAAAATCCTAATAAATATTATCTTTAATAATAAAAATAATAACAACAAATTCCTAAAAAATTAACTAAATAATAATAAAACTCTAAACTTAATAAATTGCAAAAAAGTTATATTATGTTGTACTATAGACTAAATAAACTGCTGCTGTATGGCTTACCTCCATTTCATATAATCATCAAAGAAGGAATTTTTTTTTAAATATTTATTCTTTAATATTTGATTAATTTTAAATTAGGTTTTATAATTTGGTGCTGTTTATTTTTCTTAATGTTATTGTAATCTCAAACAAATATCTTGATATTTAGTTTGTATTTAATTTTGCAAACAATTTGATATAGTTATTTTATAACTAGATAAAAAATAATTTTTTTAAAAAAATTATTAAACTTAGTAAAGTCTATGATCTAATTCACGAGTTTAACATGTTAAGTTGCGAAACCTGGTTCAACTTGATATATCAATCTCAAAATTAAAAAAAAATTATTTTTTATGAGTCAAATCATATTTTTTATTGGTCACTCAAATTATTTTTAGATTTGTTAAATTGATTGAGTTACGTTGGATAATTTTTATATAATTTAATTTTAAATTCCAGTTGGATAAAATAATTCTAATTTTTATATAATTTAATTTTAAATTCAAATTAAATAAAATAATAAATTGATAGGTTTCATGGTTCGCTTCAAGGTTGTTTGTTAAGCCAAATTCAATAACAATAACAAATAATTCACAATATATATATTTTTTTTCAATACAACCCCTGACATAGCGCCACTAAATAAACCGGTAAGCAAACAATATTGTTCCTATACTGCGAGGACCTCATAATGCTTCAGCATAGTTTACCATTGATCAATGCTGCCTGAAGTTTTCAATTTGTAAACGTCCATTTGCTTGACTGGCAAAAATGGTCTCAGTTGCATTCTGCTTGGGCTTCTCAGTCACACCATTTCTATTTTGTCACGTCACAAGCTATAGGTTGCTCTTTCACCGGCAATCCCTCTTGTTATTCCAAGCATGTTTGTGAACGCCAACAATCGCCTGGTCCTCTAATAAAGACTTCCAATCCTTGCTTTATGCTTGAATTGGAGTGATCAAATCCTCTACGAGTTGTAAATTCTAAACCCAACGGGCTCATCTAGTGTTATTAAACTCAGTTCGGCTAAACATGTCACCTTAGTGACTCGTAGATCCGAGAACTAAACCAAATCAGGTTTTACCTAATGAATAATATTTTAATGGCCTGTATCAACCTGTTCAACAGCATTTTCTTCTTGGTCTGGTCAAAGGCGTGCCATTCGTGCAGGGACTAAATCATGCAGGGACTAAAAGATGCATGTGAAAACACATTACAAGATTTAAAACTTAAAAACCTAATCCAACAAAAAACTGTTACTGTCATATTACAGATTAATAACATGTAACAAGATAATCAACATGCATGGATTATCACAAGAAGCTGAAACCATTGGACAATGTACCTAGCTAACCATCTCTCTATGAAGTGCGGCACCTCGACCTTAACATTATCCACCGCAGTGCTTGATCTTCTTGAGGAAATGGCTAATATTGGAGATGATGGTGAAAGTTTATTGGGGGTGATGGTGGAAGTCATAGACTCATGTCACCCATGCTGTCCGCAGTAAAGCTAGCAGACAAGGTTTCGGCGGTAGAACTTGTATCGCAATAATCTTGTGATTCATAGGAGTAGCCTGCACTGCTTGGTGAATCTGATTTTGCATGGATTATCTCTCCAAAACTGCAGGTTGAGTTGCTTTCTATTATGTAGTTTAGGGCATAAACCACCTGTCATGTTGTTGAACGTCAAATGAGCACATTAAAACCCAGCACCAGAGTGAGAGAGGGAGGGCGGGGGGATTGTGTTGTTCAGCCATGGAAGCCTTAACCAACTGAAGTAGCTAATATGAAGCTGGGCTCAGTCATGGAAAATAAGGTAGCATATAACATACAAAATTTCAACGGGTAATGATATAAAACCATTTCCTAAGGCCTCATTCAATAGTTTAAGCTTAGGTTTGGTCGTTGTTAGTGATAATCTCAAAACCTATTTGACTAACCAGTCGGGTGCATAATGTAAAAGCTTTGCCACATGGCTTAAGGACAAGCCCGTGTCGTAATTGATCACAAAAGTCTGCCAATGCCTGTGCTTGGAGACTTAAAGATGAATTTGAAATGCCTGCCTAGTGACATTTTCATGTCTTTAAACTTACGGTGAACTTGTGGGATCGTTGTCCCATGATGTGAAACATTGCTGTTCCGGATTACCAAGTAAGAAAAGTTACCTTATTCATAGTTAATTGCTTCTGAGGATCCTTGCTGAGGCATTTTTCTGCTACTCAAACCATCCAAAAGAGTTGATGGACATCGTGGGACTCTAAGATCCTCTCGTCAATTAAATCTGGGTAGTTTCTTTCTTTCAGTAGTGGCCTTGCCTGTAAGCAAAAATGAACTGATATGAGTAAGCCTTGAAAGGTATAAGAGCAACTAATAGAAGGCCCTTATGTTTCCAGTTTTCATGCTTGTGAGTGTGAGTGTGAGTGATGGAAGAATAACAGACGGATGCAATGCCTTCAGTCGATAGAGCATCGAGGCTATTTACCCATCCTACAAGACTTTTTCCTGCTAGTTTCTTGTCTGTAATCTGTAGTCCTGTGATCAGATGCAATAGCGCCACCCCGAAAGAATAAACATCGGTCTTGGTTGACACTTTCCACTTTCTGCATATTCTAGTGCCAAGCATCCAAGAGTTCCAACAACTCGTCTCCCAGGACTGCTCTGAATCTTCATATTGAGTTCTTGCAAGACCGAAATCTCCAAGCTAATTCAAGGAAAATGTTAGATGAAGTCTGATATGGTGAGTTTTTTTTTTTTATGAAGACTGAATAGTTCTTGCATATGATCTGATATTTCTGGGCCATTTCTTATGGCAAGTTAAACAATGGCTTAAACATTTCCAGCAAAGACTACTAGACTGATCAGATATTTACTTAATGATTTAATCGTTCTAGAAGCACAAAAGAAACAGGTTTCAAAAGTGAGAACAGTTTCTTAATATAATTTCTCCGGCAGCATTATGGTCAGATCAATGATCAATCGGCCTATCAGCCGGCTTGGTTTGGTCTCCCTTCTGTAACGACTTCAGTAGATCATTGCATGGATGGTAAGAATACATCAATTTACAACTGCAAGGTTTTATAATATTACCAGTGCTTCGTGATCATGGGTTATGAGAATGTTGTTTGGCCTCATATCTCTGTGGATAATATTGTTTTCGTGCAGATATTTTAGCCCTCTAGCAGCTCCCAAAGCTATCTTTATCCTCTTCTCCCAAGTGAGAGGCTTGCGAGCATGTTCTGCATCAATTTAGCAAACATCACTATGTATTAGGCTTCATTCTCTATTATTTGCATTATCGTGAATATCCAATGTATCCATAGTATTTCAAAGGATAAGAAAAATTAACTCCGGGGTCATTACATTCTTACTTGATATATAAATGTTGGTCCAGTGAACCATAGCACACATATTCATAAACAAGCAACCTGTCACTTCCTTTAGAGCATGACCCTAACAACACCAAATACGGTAAGTAAAAATACTAAAAAACTGATTAACATTTTGAAAAAATTGACCGGTTTAGTTTGGTTTTATAAGTCTAAAACTCAAAAAACCAAACTGAACCGAAAAACCAGAAAAAACGAACCAAACTGGAAAAAACCGAGCCAGACCAGAAAACCAATCCAAACCGGAAAAAAAATTAAGCCAAATCAAAAAACCTGAATCAAACTAGTTTGAACCGGTTTTTGTTTTTAAAAAACCAAACCAAACTGAATCAAAACCGGTCGATTTGAACTAATTTCAGTTTTTTTTTAAATTTTAATTTAACTATTTTTTTTAACAAAAATCAAACCGAACCGAAAATAATCCCTGTCACCGAATTCTCATGTCAGACTTTGCTGAGGACTTCAACTTCAGACTTGAATTCCTTCTCTCCTTGGAAACTTGCACCATTGTGTCGCTTTACGGCAAATGCCAGCCCATCCAGGTCGCCTCTGTAGACAGAGCCAAAACCACCTTCCGATAGGAATTTCGTTTGGGAAAATCCTTCTGTTGCAGCATGGATCCCTGCATAGCTGAAGTCTCTCTTCCATCCTATCTTTGGCTGTCTATTCTTGCAAACTGAGCAAATGGAATTTCTGAATACCTCATCCTTAGGACTCCCTCCCATCCAATCATGTATGTTCTTTAGTTCATTTGGGATCACTGCCTCCTTTTCCCTCTGCTCAAACTCAGTACTTGCAGCGAGGGATTGTTTCCCTGATGTGTCTTGTTCTGTGCTGGTAGTGATTTTTTCTTCCGCTTGAAAATTCATGTAGGCTTGCTTTGCAGTTTTAAATGTAGAACTTGAAGTACATTGCCCATGATAACCAGTAGTTGAGGTTGAAGATGAAGCTGATATCAGAGAAGAAATATGATAATAACTTTCTGGAGGAGCAGATGAATAGACATAATGCAAAACCTTACACTCTTTGAAAAAAGCCATTGCTAGTCAAGTTTGTAAGAGTCCATAGATTATAGGAGAATGTCAAGGAGGCATTTCATTAAAAATTGCTTGAATTGCAAACCATTGAGCTGGTGCTACTATTACCTTTCCCTATGACATTGGATCAAGAATAATATAGCCATACATGTAATTGGACTAAGAATATTGTCTACCACAATGCAGGTTTCTTACTCAAAAACAGATGAAAGCTCATTTATCAAAATCTTGATAATATTGAGAGATGGCAATGAAATAATAACCGCGGCCAGACCTTTTGCGCTTTGGGCTCCCTGGTATCATTTCATCATACGGTACCTTTTCTTCCTCTTGCTCAATCTTTTCTACTCCTTTGCCTTTGTCTTTTTCATCTACTTTTATTTTGTCTTCACTTTTGCTCTTAACTTTTGTTTCTGAAGTCACTTTTGTGCCTTTTGTGCCTTTTGGACCTCTTAGTTGTTCAATGGTGTTGTTATGCTTCATCCTTGATATGCCACATGGAACTCAATCTGCCGACGAAAAAGATCCCATCAGTCGTACGAACAACAAAGGTGAAATATTAGAACTGGTCCTGTAATGAGCTTTATCATAGGATTTCAGAACACCATCGAATCTTGAAGTAATTCAAATTATTCTCGAGTTGCCAATCGGCTCTCTAATTTGATAACATTTTACATGGAATAGAAGAGTTTGATATTGGAGCATCAGGTGGAGAAAGATTTTTAGAGTTGCTAAAGATCAAAACAACCAAAATCTGAAAACTGTTATATATTGTCAACTCTTCATTTCTATGGATCACTTCCTTCTCCTCCCCTCAGTAAATCATACTGAAGCTAAAACTCTCATAATACCAGGAAAATTACTTGCCTTACGACTAAGAAACAGGAAAAGCAAACAGAAAACAAGTACCTGTTCCTTTTCACATCGCTTAGCAATTTATGTAACTTCCACATTGTTAATGTACTCTTCTTTCCTTTTGGAAACTTCTTCTGCAATGAATTTTGGGTTTACCCCAAACATTGATCTTGATTCCACCTTGAACCTGCATTCCACTGGATAACGAAAGTTACAGAAGAAAAGGGAAGGGAAGATTAATTAGCAAAGTGAATTATACAAGTGCTGGTGTGCAGCTTCTAGTATTAGTACAAGCAAAATGTAAGGGCACATTTATATCTCTAAGAATGCTTCAAGGAACCCGTTTAGGAATGAAAAGAAAAGGGAGAAATTCTTACACAGGTTTTCACTTTCAGTGAAAGATAAAGTGCTAGGATTATTAACCTGGTGAAAAGCTTCGAAGAGTATAATTGCGGCTCCTGGATTAAGTGAAAATCCATGAAGGACCCATCTGATTGCGATCGGATTAATCTCCCACATTGCATCTTGGATCACCACTACTCTCTGAACATCTCCAGACATATTTATCTTGCTGGATAGCTTACTTGGACATTCAGTCAGATAATCGTCCCTTACTCCCTTAACAGCATAACAAAAATATGCTTTATAGCAGCGGCTATTTGGTAATTCTGCAGACTTTTCTCCCTGATAAAATGGCTGATTCTTAAAAAAAAAACTGTACAAATACGGAACACAATCTGTGATAAACTATCTTAGTTTACTTAGATTTTGCTTCTTTAGTACTGTGCTAATCAATCCATGTTTGTCCCGTGATGCTGTTCTATGCACTGAATGAGTTGAAATACTTGATGCAAGTTGTGAGCATTATTTATTTTCTTAAAGAGTGCTGGAAAGTGGAAACACAATCTGGCCAGTAAAGGCCAGGGACCACGCCAGCAGCAGGAGTATTATTTTCTTCTGCAGTTGCATGTGATGATCTAATTGACAAAAACCACAGAAACAAATCACAGTTTGGAGATTTTATAAAATGAAAACTTGAGATGGAATCTACTACCAAATACAGTCAAAGGAAACGAAATGGAATTGTAAGAAAATGATGGACAAACAACAAGAACTTGCGGTAACCAGATGTTTGTCAATGATGCTGCACCTGAACCAACAAATTAAAAGTAAGATTCTAGAGGAAAGGAGAGGGTGGGTAGTGACTCCAAGCAAGCCCTTTATAGTTACTTTGGACACATACTCCAATATCGAAATACAGATCTGGAAGTTTATTGTTTTGATCTTGATCCCTATGTTTGGCCCTTTGGCCTCAAGCCAGGAAAATGCTGCAATTTTGGCAATCACAAAGCTTGTTCTCGAAGATATCAGCCCTTCAGGGAAAATAATTTGTTTACTATTTTCTTTGTAGATTTAGTTGATAGGGACATTGCAATGGACAAGCCAGACTTGATAATGGAAAATTAAAGCACAGCTTTTGTAAAGCTGTTGCAGAAGTCTTAACCTTGTTGGCTGTCCATAATAATTGTCTTACCGATATCAAGGAGATGGAAGTGCCTACATTGATATTGTAATCAGATTCGTGCACAAATAGCCATTTGTAATCGTTATGTCTGGAATCTGCGATGACAGGAGTTTTCTCTTCACTCTCAGCAGTAAAATATTTAGCTAGTGAAAGGAGCTCATGTTATTCATCTAGTACTCTGAGAGTCTTACTGCTACTTGTTCGTTAGAGCAAACAATTCAGGTTTCATTATTTATTCTGGTTGCTTTCCTTTCTTTTTTTTCCTGTGAAGTTTGCTGGTTTATTAGGGCTGAGTTTTCTGCGTTAATTTAGAAACATGGGCACAGGGTTACTCTATACGAAATTCAACAACTAGGGTTTTTTCGAGTCAGCTTTGGCACACCATGATTGATTCCCTCCGGATGCATTCATGAGAAATTCCTATCACACAACCTACCCATGGATCCAAATGCAGAGAGCAAATCCACTAACTAACTCGTCCAGTTGTCCTGACACAGACACCTACGGCAGACACCAGGCAAGCTTTATTCTGTTTGCTCAACCCTCTGCACGTAGGATTGAAAATCCAACTGATATTCATAAGCATACAGCAAGACATCTGGGAATCATTGATTTGTTCTATACATAGGATTCTCCGCATCCTTATGACCTATTCAACTATTACTAGTTTTTATAGTTCAAGTTCTTGTGTTACTGTTTTGCAGCCTCAGTTTCATCATGTTTAGTTTTTGCTTACTGAGGATTCCTAAATGTGTCTTAACTGAATAAATATCCTTCGATTTCGTTAACTTGGTGGACCATCATTTTGGGATCTTGCTATGTTCCCATATTATATTGAATTGAGAATTCATCAACTATCCAATTAAGGGATTGTTTCTTCGTTTTACTGTCAACCATAAGATTGAAGACTGAGGTGCGATTTGCAGCATCTTTGTGATATGATGGAAATAATGGACTGGAAAAGGCATTTGTACCCTTTGATGAGCAGTTAAGGGTATAAATATTTGAAGGATATTTTGGGTATTTTTGTATGTTTTAATAAATATAAATAAAAAGAGATTAGGGTTTCTAAGACAAGATGTTGATGTTTTTATGTTTGAATATGTTGTTTAAATCTGATTTTAGAATTTAGATAATTTAAAATATTTAATTAATATTAAATTGTTTGATGAAGGTATAAAATTATAGGTTTTTAAGGAATACGATAATTATTTTAGGATCTGTAATTTTAAATATTAACAGATAAAGATTATAAAATCATGATCAATCGATCAATTGGTTGACCTGATAGTCTTCATCAATTAGTTAATCAATTTTAATCGACTTGTTTGTTTGATGATCTTGGTTGACTAGTTGGTCAATTTCAATTAATTGATTGATCAAATAGTAGGGATTGATTGGTTTTTTTCAGGTTCGATCAATTTGAGATATGTTCGTATTGGTTTCATAATTATATTTTAGTCTATAATCTTATAGTTGTAATATTTTATGTTATTTCTTATGAGATTTTTGTATTTTTTTTTGTATTTGTTATAGGTTATGTTGATGTTCCTCCTAGCAATCTTTAGTAAGTTTCCAAATCTATATTTGTTTTTTTTTTGTGTGAATGACATGATTTTTAATATGCATGTAATGTAAATGTGGATATATTAATTATATGATTAGTATATCTAATTATTTCTTGAATATTTATATATATTACTTTATTTCTCGAGTATTCATTCATTCTTAAATCTACACTCACATTTTGTTGAATTAAATTCTACTTAATATGATATTTATTTGCTTTGATAATTATACAAATATTTATTTTGTCTTAATATCAAGATTCTTGTTAGAAACTTCATATTAATAAAAAGAAGTTAATATATATACATATAGTGGTCTGTATATCTAGCTGGTGAGGAGGTATCGGTCTGTGATAACTAATTCTCCCACAATAATCAAGGTCACAAACTTTGGTTGTTATCAAAACCTTATGGTTTCGTTTGTAATATGTTATTTGACAAGTATTCCACTAACATATACTAATATGCTATATATTGTTTTATTCTTTTGTTATATCTATTATATATATATATATATATATATATATATATTAAATATTATTTTCTCATTGAAATTGGTTGAACTCATACCTCTTTACTAATATTATTTTTAGGTTCTCATTTTTATTAGTAGGTTGATTTTGTTGAGAATTTCTATTTCTTTATCATTCTTGCCTTGCTTGTTTCCAACAAGCTTTTTCGTTTAGTCTTGGTTTTATATTATAATATTTCATTTAAAGTTTGGATTTATTTTTATATTATAGTAAGTATTATGGAGTATTATTTAATTTTATTGGTTTTGAAAGATAGTTTGAATGTTTATGAAATATTGTGAAATTTCATATAATTTATTAATGAAACTATATCTTATTATATGTAAGTATTAATTTTTAATTCACAATTATATTTTTATTTGATATTAAAAAATACATTAATAATATATACACATAAATTTTTCTATTCAATCTGCAATGAGAGAAGTTGAATAAATATATTAACACTTTAATTTTTTGTATTTATTGTCATGTGATTCTTGATATATTGAATTAAATACATGTATATAAAACTTTTGATTTATAATTGGAATTAAAAAAATATATTTAAAAAATTTGTATATTTATTTATTTATTTATTTACTAAAAAACTATCTCATTCACGGCAAAACACGGTTCCATAACTAGTTGAATGTTATTCTGCAAACGGTAATAAAAGACAAGGACAAGCAGATGAAATGCCATTTGATTTGAACTAAGCAGCACAGACAAATCTAGTGAAAGATACAAAGGCAAATTCTCACAGCAAATAATTTCCGGGTACAGAAATGAGTATATGGTTCAAACCCCTGCATTTTTTACATTTCTCCTCAATTACTTCGATTGTTCGATACCGCTAACATGGTGTTGAGGCTTGCCTGTTAACTTTATTTTACAAAAACAAATCAAAATTGGATGGTAATGTGTTCGGACTGTTTCAAAATGCTTTTCATAGAGAGCATAAAGCATCATTCTGATGTTTTTTTTTCCAACCCAAACACGCTTGTGTATAAATACATGTGCTGTGCTACCAGGCACCTAGATAAAAATCCAAGCGAACCTATCCTTTCTATCCTATTGAAATGACATTGTCCAAGAGAATTTTGGCTTACTGACCAGTGGCTATCATTATGGTTGCATGGCCAAGGCTTTCAACCCAAACAGGCAATGACCCTATAAAATTCCACCAGGTAAATTCTAAAAACTAGTATTGCTCTTCTAATTTTTAATACAGATGTTCCTGTGCTCCCGAAACAGTGTCATGTAACTAAAATTCTGTAAAATAAGGCAGGATCTTAAAATAAGCACGTGATATATTTCTCTAAACATGAAGCAGATTCAACTATATCAATACACAAAAATAATTTCCATCTAATGGCTCTCTGAAAATGTTAAATGAAACCTGCTCGGCATGATGGCAAAAGCCAGACGATCAAAACCAGGGAAAAAAAATTGCTCTCGTCACATGCAGCTTCACTGCTTCTAATCTAGGGAGAGAAAGAATGGGATCTTAAAGGGATAAGTTAAGACATCCTCAAGCACATCTGCAATTTTTTTTCAACCTAAAAGCCACACCCACCAACAAACTAAGCCGTACTTTTCTTGTTTCTAAAGTTCTCCTTCAGCAAAGCCAATTTTTTCCTGCACTGGTTTGCAGTTTTCCCAGGAACAGCAGCAGCAACCCGCTCCCAACGTTGAGAGATTTCTTTTGGGAAGGTTTTTAGAGCCTGAACCAAGGCTCTTTCTTGCACCGCAGACCACACGTCTTGGTCTGCACTCGAAGACACCCCATTTGCAGTAACCATGCCATCGGTTTTCTGCTTGTCTGTGTCTCTTGAAGACTCTTCTTCAGCAATCTTTGCAACACTACTTTCAGGTGCCAGCATCGCTGATGCCCCTTGTATTTCCTCTCTAGTTGTAAGCGGAGATGCAATGGATTGTGCAGGTTTCCTCTTTTCAAGAAAAGAATCAAAAGCTTTAGCTGTATCAGGCTTCTGAAGTAGGACAGTTTTAGTTGCTTTCAGAATTTCATCAACAGATCTTCCTGTACCAATGTACTCTGAAATAACCTCCCACCTCCGAGATGTTCCTTTAGGATATTTCTGCATTCCTTTCCTCAGAAGCTCAATTTCTTCTCGGCTCCAAGGTTTCTCCTTCTTTCCAGAGCTGCTTGATGGGGCTCTTCCATTGGACTTCAAAGAGCCATTCTGCTGTGAAATCTTTTTCTCATCCAGTTTACTGCTACTGGAATCATGATCACATCCACATGCATCTCTAAGCACTTTTGCTTGCTCTACCACTTCTTTACCTTCCATTCTGTCACATAAACTCCTAAGCTGCTCAATATCCAATGACATACAAAGATTTTCCACATCATCCTCACCAAGATTGAGCAAACACTGAGGCAGAACAGGTGCTGAAAGAGTGCGAAGACGACTCCGCTCTTTACGCAGAAGCTTCTTCTCTTTCTCCTTTAACTTCTTCTGCTGTAAAGCAGCTTCAGCAGCACGCTTTTCCTCCTCTTCTTTCTGGCGTCTCTCCTCTTCAGCAGCCCTTGCAGCTTCTTCTTCTTGCAACCTTTTTGCCAAAAACTTAGCTTCCTTCCTTCTTTGCTTCTCAGCTTTCCCCTCCTCCTTTCTCCTCAATATTCTTGGGTCTCTTTTATAAGCACTGTCAACAAGAGTGCGTATCCGTGCATAATCTTCCTTTCTAGCCTTTTCTGAAAGCTTTGCATTTTGCCTCTCCATCCATCTCTTATGGTCACGAGACTCAGCTTGCTCAAGATCAAATTCATCTGCATGAGGGAACTCTCTCCAGCTTTTAAAGCTGTACCAAAAATTATAAAAGCTATCTACTTCTTTTAAAGAAGTGTTCTCATCACCTAAAGATGGGATTGGTTGGTTAACTGACCACCGCCCATTCCTCATAAAAGCAGGACCAAAAACCTTGAAGAAGTCCTGAGGGGCACAGTCAGTGGGAATTTCATCATCAAACTCATCTGTGGAGTCGTATATTCTTCTCTTCACAGGATCGATCAAAGCTTCATATGCTTCTTGGATAGCTTTAAAGTGGCTCTCTATTTCATACTTTTTTGCTTGTTTTGCTGCCTCAGTTTCCTCAGCAAGAAGAATAGCAGCCTGTTTGTCTGGGTGATACTTCAAAGCAACCTCACGATAACTTTTCCGTATCTGTTCTTCTGTGGCAAGATATCTCAAATGGCCTAAACCCAGCATGGCATAGTGATCCTGTTGCTTATCTCCAGATCCAGTTTTCTTTTTACCTTTGGTGCTGTAGGATTCAGATGAAGGCATATACGATTGTTCTTTGTCTTTGGACACTTTCTGATCTTCACTTTTTTTGTCTTCCTCCTCCCAACCAAGGAGTTTTAAAGCAGCAGAGTGATAAGCATGCCCAGCTGGTTCATATTTTAAAGCTTTGATTGGAAGGCAGTTTGAGGAAACATGTACTGGCTGTCCATCTATGAGCTCTTGTGAGTAAGAAATAAGCTGCAAACGAGTTTGGATGGCCATGGCTTTATAAAGGCTGCAGAAATAAAAACACGTGCACTAATACTGATCTCCAAGATTCACCTCAGTTCAGCACCCTGTTCAGCAATTGTAACTATCTTCAAGCTGCACTGGAAAAAAGCTTCAGTTAGTAAAATTCATGCAGAAGAAAGTACATAGATTAATAGGTAGTGACAGAACATAAACTTTTAGCAACAATTCAAGGCATGTGCATTGGTCAGCAAGTAGTAGATTACAGGGACATTTAACACACAACATGCCCAGTTGACAGGTATATGGAGTACCATAAGTCCATAGAAAACAATAAAAAATACACTGTTGAAAGCCACTTTGCACACCCGAAAATGCTTTTTATCTGATGGAACAAAATTTGATAGCTCCAACACACATAAGAAGCCCATAGAAAAATTGCAATTTCTGATGCCCAGCCACAAACGTTAAGATAATTTGGGCACAGAGAGAGGTAGAATGAGTCACGTTAGCAGTAAATAATCTAGCAATCACATCTCCAATAAACCAGAGGCCCAAGAACTAGCTCAGCCTATCCTTAATTTTAGATTTTACAGAACAATCTATGCACCCATACACTTTCCTATTGCACAACTATGTCACAGAGCAAACAGGCAAATTTTAATTTTCTATTGAAAATTGAAAATTTTGTAGAAATTAATAAGAATCATTAAAACACACTAAAAAAAATAAGGGCAAGAATCAACAACATGCAAAGATACCAAATTTGTGCAATGCAAGTTGGTACAACTCCTGAAGGACAATTACAGCCCTCATCAAACTCCTCAAAAAAAATCATCACCCAACGACACTCATGGGTTCTTGGATTTATTCCAGGAAACTCTCATAAGCTTTATATCCTTGTAAATAGCCTTCAATGAGTTCATATTAAGATCAAAACACACAGCCCTACCGTTTACAAATCATTTCAGCCTACATTGAATTAAATAAAATTGATGACTAAATCAACCCCTTCTCAGAATCACTGCCAACCTTAAACACAAAATCTAAGTTAATTAGTTAATCAAAATTAAGTTAACACCAGGGTAATCTGTAACTTCTCTAACGTTATTCAACACAAACAATCTTTTAACCCTCAATATTAACCAGGTTTACGAATACAAATCATCAAAAAAAAAACCCAAATTTTGTAATCAGTTCCCCTTTCAAAACCAAAAGAAAAAAACAGCTAAAATCAAACAAATATATATAAAGAACGAGACTTTACATGAAATCAGACCAAATAAAAACGATCAATCAGATATAACCACAAAAATACTTCAATAACAAACAAGAAACATGAAAAGTGAGCAATCAGAGTCAAAATATTAACCAAATATATATATATAAAGCAGAGAGTATTACCTGAGATTGAGGTGTTCGTTTATTTATTACAGAGAGAGCTCGAAAAGAAGGCTCTCTTTTTCAAGAGGGAGATGTTGTCGAGGAGACAGGTTTTCTTGTGATATTGTGAAAATGGAGAGGAATTAGGGTTTTCGAGAGAGCCGCGAAGCAGTGGCGATGGCCAAGACGGAGATGAGAGAAGGGACCAAGTAGAGGATCCCCTGTTGTTGGCTGCCGCTTTCTTTCAGAAGCTCTCTCTTTTTTATTTGAGGGTAAAAAACTTCCATCCCATATTTATAGATTTATTGATACTCACTTCTATCCTTATAGTTTCTCATTTTACAATATTGCTCTTCTAACTTTAAAAAAGTTTCAATTTAACCCTTTATTGTTAAATCACATGCTTTTTAAATTTGGTTATTGATGTTTTTTTTAGGTTTATAATTTTTTTAATAACATATATGTGGACTTGAGAGGAAAAATGTTGAAAAAGGTAAGAAATGAATAGAATAAGATGTGAATTGTTAGTTAGTCAATAGTAGAGGGTAAGGTTGGATTTAAAAAAAAAAATATAGAATTAATTTATAAATTTCTTAAATTATAATGATTAAATATTGGTGCATTTATTTATTTGTAATAATTACTTTATTTTTTCTTGGAAGCCATATTTATAACTAGTCTTTCATATTTATGAAAGTAATTGACTTGTCATATGTGGGAACTTCTTTTTTTATTTTTGAATAACTTGACAAGGACATTACTTTAATTTTATTTTTTAATATGATTTATTTTTTATAAAAATTTCAATCATAGAAATTCAACTAAAAGTTGTGGCGCTTGGCATAGCTGCTAACCATAATTTTATGAAAATTTATTTTATTTTATTTTAAATTTATTTTTTTTTCAATCGCACGGCAACTACTTCTTCCAAGAAAGCCATTCATTTGTTTTTAGTATGATGGTTACCATCACTGGCTCATGCTGTACAATTCAATGTCGTTTTACGAGGGAGTGCTTTCAAGGAAGCCTCCGCGGTCAGCATTCTCCTTCTAGGTATAATCAGAGGCTTGAAAGTTGGGAAATCCATGATGTAGCAAATTTTGCCACATCCTTTGGAAGTTAGAAATCCTATGAAAAAGTGAAATCTGTTGATAAATCTTTGAGAAATGGTGAAGAACATAACTAAAACTTGTTTTTCTTGGAAAGACATGCAGATATGCTTCGATGTATTCAGTTATCATTTTTCTTAGTTAATTGACCTTTGTAATGGTCTTGAATACACTCCTTTAAGAAGTTGCCACATGCAATCATCCCTTTATTGAAGAACTTACAGCAAATACAATTTACAACAGGTTAAATGCAGAATGCAGACAGTCTATGCAAGCTAAATCCCCACAAGGAATAGATACCGTCAGTCAGCTCTCGAACTGTTCCAAACCCGTGAAGATGTAGCTCTGAAACCCTTCCTTGGGACAACAGAAAGTCGTTTGCTTAGTGGGTAGCAACTTATTTCCCATATCATCTGAACAGGTCTCCAGGCCACAAGCATTGCACAATACCTCCAAATCTGATTCCTGAAAGGACGATGCAGCTTTTGTGTTTCAAAAAACGTTAATCATCCAAATAATAATGCAGTTAATTCCATGTAGTGGAAATTGTACCTTCATCTTCAAGAGCTTAGATAGGTGTACCAGAGGATATGGATGAAGCTTGTAGCCGGCATTATTTATATATGACAGGGACAATGCTCGAACCTTCACGGTATGGGGAAAAAAGATTGTGACAAGAACCAGAGATTATAAAAGGCAAGTTTTTAATTCTACCAGAAATATAATGAATTTGCGAAGGAAGCCGAGAAATTGAAAACTTCAACAAAGGGAATTAACAGAAGGGAAAAAAAAGGAAAAGAAAGCTACACAAAGAATGCAAGAAAACGAGAGCAGCAGATTTTCAGAAATTTGAGTGGGGGGCAAGGGGGTGGGGTCGCAAATTAGGCCAACACTAATGTAGTAGTCGAATCCATTTAAGATCCAAAATACCAGAATGCTTTTCTTTTTTTGTTGGTGATAAAAAATGAAAAACCAGAAGGCAATGCTTATAGAAAACTGAACATAGCATTACCTTGTTGATGTAAGGTTCAAGAATACAATACTGCAGATAAGATGCCTCGGCAGATATGGTAGAAAAGAAACGCATATAGTTGCCCATCTGATAAAACCTGTTGAAACATAAAGAATGAAATTGTCCAAAACAACTTGAAGGAAAAAAGGAAGAAGAGAAAGACAGCATTCCACATGCTGAATAGTAACCAAATGGTGCAAAAAATTGATTATACCTTAGAACACTCCGGGCAAAACACATTTCTTTTGACCGTATAATTGGATGAAGCACAAAACAAAACCACAAAGAAAGTGACTCCCCCTTTTGATGAAAAATAGTTACAATTCAAACATTTAGTACCCAGTTGAAGCTGCCTTTAAGAATGCAGAAAAAAATTAACCACACTGATGAAGTAGAGATCAACCATGGGTTGGGTGTTAGAATCAAGATGAAGGAGCACGTAAAGTGAACGAAACTCAGCCTCATTTCTGTAAACAGTACCAGAATCTCGATTTGCATCATACAGATTATATAGAGACATCAGAGCCTTTGTAAGCTGCTCCATGTTGAGGTAATGCACTGAAGAAATATTTGAACTGCTATGACAACGTTGAAGCTTGAGGTGAGATATAACATGAAATTTAACCTGTATAACAAAATTGTGTCCAAATATCACCTGCACGCCTTAAATTCCAAAGTTTCAAATATTTAGAGTTAATGAAATATATTACTATCCAGTCTCTTCAAAGAGAATCCCAGCAGTATCCAGTAGAAATGGTCCATTTGCTTATTTTGGTTGGCCATCTAGATGAACTCAGTGACATATCCACACAATTATCATCTAGGAACATGAAAAAAACTGCTACCTTTCTTCGCCTATAATGTCCCAAAATGATTATACAAGAGCAAATAATAGAAAAAGAAATAGCCTTAATCATTTACAGCTGCTATCACTTTATCAACAAATAGCACAACAAGCTATACTATTTTCTCAGAAAATGCCAAATGCTAGTAACTATTTATTGATTCTTATGAGAAAAGTGATTCTAGTAACCCAATTCATTATACATATATTGAACTTCATGAAAGAACAAGTCAATCACCCTATTGCTCTGTCACAAAAACTTACTGATGAGATGGAGATTTAGAACCATACCATTTCCTCATACATGTAGATTGATTTATCATCAACAATATTCTGCATGCTTAGATCTTGTCTTATAGACCTTGTCCTATCAAAAATGAAGTCATGAACCACTTCAAAAGGATGGTCTGTTGAATCCAGCAAATTTAAGAGATAGGCCAAAGTGTCTTCTAATACTGGAAGTGGCCGCACATCAGATGCTTGCATGTGCTTGGCGGATATAGTTCTGCAAAACTAGTGAGGGAAGTCCAAAGTGATGAATTTTGAATCTTATAAATGTTTAATGCACTATGAAACAACTAATAACAACATGCAGGAGACTCAAAAACACCTAATAACAAAAATGAAGCATCCTAACATTACAGAGAAAATAAACGCATCTAACATTGTCCAAAGATGAAAAGAAAAGAAAGGTGGCAACAAATAAATTAGAATCTAAATGATTATGAAAGAAAAGAAAAGGAAAAGTGGATAACATACCAAAGAACTATTAATAGTACAAAAACATTCTACAAGAATCACGTGAAAGCTTCCAGTTACATAAATGAATCGAAAAGATACATAACAAAAAAATTGGATGGAGATCATTACTAAGGCACTTATGGTAATGATGATAACTGATCCAGTGACTTCATAATAGCAAACAATTGCAATGTAGAAGATGTCATCCAAAGTAGAAAATTCCTCTGTTTTTTTATATGTCGAATTGGTTACAAAAGTTAATGCATAACAATTTAGAATAACTTCATCTGTGCATAAAAAAAATTAATAAATCAAGGCCGCCTAAGAAATTAAAGTCTTTGTAAAATGTCCTAAAATATGATAGAGCTCACTCCCAATACATTGCCCAATTTCAATTAGCTTGAATTTCTCAAACCTATATAATTGATAGCCTTATCAGACCAGCAATTCCGAAGCAGATTTAGAAAACAGTTGCAAATGGAATTGCTAGTCTGGCAGAAGACTAATCTCTACAACTAATAGACAATCGAGAGAGTGAGATTTCTGGCAAAATTGATATGTGTCGAGTGTAATAGCTACTATTGTGTATAGCTTATGGTGTATTTAGAAAATGTAACACACTCTTAAAGAAATGCCAAAAGGAAAGTAGAGGAAAAAACTTGCACTGCCAGAGGAGGTTGTGATTCAGTTGGTTTCAGTTAAAAGAAAAGTGGATGGAGACAATGGCAGAAAGGCATTCTGGAAGCACATAATGGTGCACGCAGGGATGGGATGAAAATGTTCCCGACAAGCTTGAACCCAATGCTCCTTGAAACAGCCAAAATGCAGGAACTTGGAGCAGTGCACTATGATCAATTTATATTAGAGGAAAAAATGATAATGAGGTCAGCAGACATAATAGGTGACTTACCTTTTTGACTGCTAAGGCTGGAGATGATTTCCTGGGATTTCCATTGAGCCTCTCAAACACAGCTAAATCTTGCAGTCGCTCTCGTTGGTACCTTTCACTCTCTATCATCACAGAGATGAATATATAAGTTGTCTTTGGAAAATAATAATAATAAAAAAACCCATAAACACTTCTGACACTAAAAACTGTCCCACCAAAAAAATCAAAATAGCACGACTGCCGCTGCTTCATTGAAAAATCTCGTTTCTTTCTTGAAACTAAAGAGAAACTTCCAAAGCACTTGATCAAATGTATAGCTGAGTGGAGCAAACATTGAATAAGAAAATCCAAGACAGAAGGAATCATAACTAGATGCTACAAAAAAACTCAACCTCAACGTGACTCAATTCATTCGCTCCAACACTAAATCGGATATCTAACTAAATAAAGCAAATCTGACAGGGGATATCTGCTCAAGAAGATAAAATTAGATGTCCTGGACAACAGAAAAGAATAACACATTGATCACTCCCCATCAAGCATGATTTCTCGGTCTCTCACGTAGCTAGCTTCCTCTCATATGTCTTTATAACAGCTTCTCGTCAAGATATACAGGTTAAAAGGGAGAGCAAAAATGGATCAATTTGGCAACTCACTTGCCACAAAGACCTAATGTCACAAGTTCACCTGAAATGCAAGACTATCTCAATCTAACAAATAGTCCTTCACACACTGCTGCCATTAATCAAAACAAAGAATAGAAACAAGTGCAAGACATACAAACAAAGAGACCCGACTCTTCCATTTATGACTAATAAAAGAGAAATCCAGCAAATGAGAAATTTCCCTGCTAAATTCTAACATACACCCATTTCGACAACGAATCTGTACGGATTCCCTCCTCTCAAACATTCACCAATAAACACAACAGCAGCTAGGACTGAATCAAAATTTTGCCTCCACGATATAAAGAGTGAACACTAAGCATCCAAAACCAGTCTATAACAAACGCTAAAATTTGACTCAAAGACTTAACCATGTAAAAGTTGTGTTTTTTGTTTCTTTTACCTGGGCACATAAAAGGGCAAGTTCCAATTAGTCTTGGAAACTCTAAAGAATCCGCTTCCTTATCTTCTTCTGTTTTGATTTTTGCTTTTTGGGTATTGCTGCTACTCGTGTTTCCTCTTCTGGGTTTCCATTGGGGATCATCATGGGCATTACTTCTATTGTTAGTAGCATAATTAGTGCCACTGCTGGATTCATTAAAGTTTGAAACTTTGGTGTTTCTGATCCTTGTTGATTGAGAAGAGGAAGGGAAAGAAGAATGGTTACCACGTCCCTGACGATTTTGATGGCTTCTCTCCATGGTTCGTTCCCTACTCCATAGACAGACAGCCAATAATGCTGTTAATTTGGTTACTTGTGGAATGGTAGTAGATTGTATGAAAGCAAGAGGACTTAATTAGAACTAAGTGAAACTCTCAAGGGCTAAAACTGCTTTTTTCAAGAAGATTGAAAGGAGCCCGGTGCTAAACTATCGAATCCAGCCCATTTGCTTCCTCTTGTGGCCGACTCCGTAGACAGAGACGGCCAAACCCACTTGGACAGAACAAAACCCTTGTTGGTCAGTGCTCTTCTCGTCGTCCTTCCAGGTGTCTCTCTCTCCATTTTTCACTAGCGTTTGTCCAATCTCAAACCCCAATTGCTTGTTCAAGAAGCTTCTTTTTGGCTTCCAAAATGGCCACTATTATACTCATGAGAAACTAGCTTTCTGTGCTTGAAAAACGTTTCTTGGTAACATCTTCTGTTGCTCTTTCTAGTCCTACCTCTACACTACCCACCAGTTTCTCTTCGCCGTCATTTACAGTTCAATTTCTCTACAATTCATGTGGGCTTCCCTTAAAATCATCTCTTTCGGTTTCTAAGAAGTTCCAAATGGATGAAAGGAAACTCCGAATTTGTACTTGAGTTCTTGAAAGCTCACAACTTCAGCGACACCCAGATCACCCAACTGATCCAGAATAATCCCCAAATCCTCCAAAGCAGAGTAGAAAGCAATATCAAGCCGAAGTTCGACTTCTTCGTTAAACATGGGTTAGTGGGCCAACTTCTGCCTGAGCTTATTGTGTCAAAACCATTTTTTTTTTACAAAACCTATACATTCTTAAATTAAGCCATGTTTTGGGTTCTTGAAGTCATTTCTTGGTTGTACTGGGAAAATTGTCGTGGCTCTTAGCGTTCTCCATGGCTGTTTACGTATAATGTGAAAGGTATTATGCAACCAAATATTGATTTGTTGATAAAAGAGGGAGTGACTTTTGACAGGATAGCAAAACTGATTATCTCACAAATAGGAGGCATACAGCAAAAGCATTCTAGGATGGTCTATACTGTGAATGCTCTTAAAAACTTGAGCATTGAACCAAAGACTCCCTTGTTTATACATGCTCTTAGAGTGATGTTACAAACAAGCGACTTCACTTGGAAGACGATAGTTGGAGTGTTGAACAGTTTGGGTTGGACTGTGGAGGAAATTATAAAGGCTTTTAAGCATGATCCCCTTATTTTGGGATGTTCAGAGGAGAAGATCAGGGATGTCATGGATTTTTTTGTGGTTACCTTGAGATTGAAACCTCAAACTGTTATTACGAACTCCTGGTTCCTTCATTACTGAATTGATAAAAGGCTCCGTCCAAGGTACAATGTTTTGAAGACTTGGAAGTCAAAGAATCTGATTGATGGGGACATCAGGATTGCGTGGCTGTTAAGGCTGCTAACATCATTGAGTGAGAAGAAATTCTTGGGAAACTTTGTTACTTAGTATGTAGACAGTGTCCCAGGTTTATTAGAGGCACATAAGGGTATCGGCAAGGCTGTAAAGACCGATACGTGATGGCAAAGAAAGTAAGTTTACTTCTGCAATGCATAATAGTAGTCTAAATTGCTTTTACCCTTCCCTTGGATTAGAATTGGTTTTGTGTTTGCCTGTTGGAATTTTCATTTCTGTGTTAATTTCTTGATATTATGAATTTAATTTCTTAACATTGTTCATAATGCTTTCTTAAAGTGTTCTGCCGGTAGTTGTTTTTACCATCATGTTTTATTCCTTGAGTCAGTTTCCTAGCCTTTTGTCATTTCTGAATTAGAGATTCAGCTTAGTACTGCATTTCAACAAGCTTTAAAGCATTGATTGCAATTCCTACCAACTTGCTATTTAAAAGCTATGCATTGTAACTGAAAGATTTTCTGGAATGTGGTTAGATGATTGTTTTGCAAACTGAGAGAGAGTATTTTTGTAGGTCATGAAGAACTTATATCGGAGGATAAATTCTGCTGGAGTATGTCTATAGCTTGGAAGAAAATGTAATACTGAGGAGCAGTTTACGATTCAGTTCTCTTTGGGAAGAATTTGAATGATATTTATGCCTTTGATTTTGAAACAGGGTATCAGTCTATATAAGGTTTTTGGCCAAGTAGTACTGTTACTTGTTATATATAAAGTACTACTAGCTGAGTTGCCGACAAAATCATGAAGGTACCCCGAGTGAGGGAGAGGGTTGAGAAGTGAATTTCAAACTCAGTGCTTACGATGAATGAATGAATGCATGTGCTTTGAATGGCTGTGCTGGAAACAAATTGTCAGCTACATGCTGAGAAGCTTATGATCATGGCTTCAGGTTAACTCAGGGATTTCATGTTAATATCCGCATATGGATTTCGTGAGTGATGGAGAATATGATCATCTTTTTGTGTCCAGGCTGTGGGCCAGACTTGCATGCATTTTTTGTGCTTTTCCTTGTATCTCTGTTGTTTTTGTTTGGCTTATTTGCAGCTTGATGGGCAGATACTGCTCAAGTAACAGGTCCTTGATTGATTGAGTTGCATGCTGGAAATAACAAAATTAAAGGGAGTGAAAGAACCTAATGTAGGAATCTTGGTTTATGAGTTTGGTTTCAAAAAAAAAGAAAAAGATTTAGGAGTGTGGAGCTTAGGGTCTGTTTCGATGGGGTTCACAAACAGCCTTTGGTTCGAGAGTAAATTATATAGCCTCAGTTTTTGGCCATGAATATTTTGCTAGAGAGTTCATCTATGCATAGATGCATGTAGTTTCTAAGTTGAATTGAACACTTGTGGCGGGTCAAGTAAACTCAATTTTCACTTTTGATCTGTGGACGTGTAAACAACCATTCCAGGTTTATAAATAAGGGCTCAATTCTTCAAATTACTAACAGTTTTTAGCTTATTGGTTTTGATTATTAGGCCTTCTACAATTCAATACTTCCATGTTGTCCGCATGAGACAAATTTAAATAGCAGATGTATCTCTTGGTACTCTAGAGGTCATTGTTCTAGCCTTACCTCCAGTCTCCTCGACCTTACAGATTCTGTTTTGCATGGATGCTGGTACTGTATTTTTTTTTTCTGGCCAATGTTAGCTTGTAATCAGGTTGTTGAAGATGACTTATCAATTGCTGGACAAGGTGTTGTGCATCAAACATGAAGAAGCAATTACTGTTAAGTTTAGTTGTTGTTGTGTGTGTGTGTATGAAGATGACCTGTCCTTCAATTGAAGAGGCCAGTTGCTAGGGATGAAGACTTCGATGGCAGAGTTGTGTTTGCATATCATGCATCTTTCAAGTGTAGTGCTACGGTAGAACTTTGGGGGATAGTGCTATATGGAACACAACATCTTCATTTTTCAAGGAATACCTTGGATCGTGAAGCCCTTTATACTCGAGCTATCAGATTTCATGTCCATAGGAGTAATAGTCGAAAGAAATGTTAAATATCATTTGCCTAGGTGTGAAAGGTAGCTGTAAATCTAGCAATGATGCATAAAATCCAGCTAAGAATGAAGATCAAGACCCTAAGAAATTGACCCCAAGCTAAGCAGCGCTGCAACTGTTGTAAAGGAAGAAGGTGGCAGCCTCCATACGAAGGGATGCGGAATACACTTTTGGTAAAAGGACTTGGAGATGGTTTCAGAAGCACAAGCATTCCATGAGGCAGTGATGATTACAAGGAAGATTGAGAGAGAAGTAACAGAAGATTATTCAAAATTAATTATTAATTTTTGCAAGGGAGGGGTGATTATGGATAAGGAGATTATGGCACCACACATTGATGCTTTGACATCATCAAGGAGCTTGCAAGGTTGTTTTTATTCATTCATTTACTATTTTTTTTTTCTCGTTTTGGTTAATGCATGTGACTGTGCTGTTTATGACCAAAAGAAGCCCTCTTGCCTATTCTAGAATTGCAGTAACTTCTATTCTTGAATGTATTTTAAGTGTTTTAATTATTATTTTTTTAGTGTTTTTTTATTATTATTTTGATTTGTTGATGTTAAAAATAAAAAAATAATAATAACATTTTTTAATGTGTTTTTAAATAATAAAAAAAATACTTTACAGGATAATACCAAATATACACGAAATCCGGATAGATTTGCAACATGAAACACTGCAATTTCCTTTTCTATTAATGAAAAGCACGACTCTCTGATTATATTTAGGTAGTGTTTCACAAGTATAAAAGAGACATTGATTCTTGGTTGAAAGGATGAAAGGAAAGATGTGAAAATAAATTTATTTTTAAAATAGTTTTAGATTGAATTTTTATATTTATAAAACATGAATAAAACATGTTTTGTTTATTTTAATTATGTATCTTTTTTAATTCCAAGATAATAATTAAAAGTTGACTATTAAAATATAAATTTACATTTATGTTATCTAAATCCTTAAATTTCCGATCGTGGATATTTAAAATGATTGCTATAGTGAAGTGAATTACCATTACATTGAGGTAGGCCAAAAAAAAAAAAGATTAATTTTAATTTGTCCTCTTAAGGTCTGGGGTGAATTGAGTTTCTCCTCTTAATTTCCCGTGGTACGTTGCGATATAAAAATATTTTACGTATAAAAAAATAATATTTAAATAAAGAATTTTTTTAAATATGTTATGAAATTCGAGGTGAAATCTTAAATTTTCTGAACATTTATCAACTTAAATATAAAGGATTTATTTGGATTTAACTTGATTGATTTAACAAGTTAATAAAAATTTAAACAATTAATAATAAATATATTGTTTTTTTTTTCAAGATGATTTTTTATTAATTTATTTAAGTTTAATAAATTTATTTTTATTTAATTATATAATAAAAATAAATAGTTATACAATTCAGTATTAATATAATAATAATAATAATAGTTAGTAATAACATCAAGCATCAACCTAAAATTTGAATCACGAGTTTTAATTAAATCATCAAATATTTTAAAATCAATTTTTATTTTTATTTTATAAAACAAAATAATATTATTTTTGTTAAGAAAATAAATAGTTGATAAGTTGTAATCAAGTTTTTAATTAGATTTTTATGAGTTAATTCAATTTTTTAACTGGTCATCCATATTTTTTTTTTCTTTAACTCAAGCTTAATTTCAGTCTCGAGTTAATCAAGTCCTAAATCAAATTATTAATCTAGGCTAAGATTAAAACTATGATGCAAAGCTCTTTTTTTTTTTTTTTTTACATTTTAAGCTATTTTCTTGAGCATTGAAAAAAGGGGCAGGGTGCGGGGAACTCCTAGAAAATGTTACTAAACTAGATTTAATTGATGGGTTTTGAAATCTTCCAACTTTATTATTCATTTAGCATAAGCTTTAAATTAAATATTATAGAAGATGCCATAATGTGTCATAATTGAGTTGGTAAGTCTAAAAATAATATTGATAAATAATAAAAATATAGGTTGACATAAAAAAAATAGAATGACAGTAACATTTTTTGATATAAAAATTTAAAAGATAAATTAAATATTATTATCTATATTAATAATAAACTCAACACTATTAGATCGAATGTTGTAATAAGACGCAATACTTTTAATTTTATATTTTATATAAAATTAAAAAGTTTCACCTAATACCTTGCAAGTCAATTGAATGGTTATTATAGAATAAAAAATTAATTGTTTAGCACGTGTGATACAAACGCCGGAATGGGGCAAGCGACTTTATCTGTCCTCAAAAGACAATCATTCTTTGTATCTCAAGAATAGTATCGACATGACCTTCCATTCAAGGCGTTTAGGGGTGGCCCCTTCCTTTTCTTCCCTCTTTTTTTATTTTAATCTTCTCCCCTCACCTTCCCTCCGGATTCCGCCCATGAATTGTTTTTTCTGCCTTGCATTTCATGCTTGCTGTCAATTGCAATCCCTTTATAGTAATTCGTTGCAAGGTTGAGTCCTAACACTCGACTCTCTAGTAACTTTCATTCTATGCCCCCTCTGGTTTGGCAACATTTCTATGCCCCTTGTACTCTGTAAAAATAAAGAAGAAGAAGAAGAAGAAGAAGAAGAAACGCTCCCCTCCTCCTCCCCCTCCCGCAAAAGTATCCCTGAAGACTCAAAGCGAACACCACCATGAAGACGATGATGATGCTCTTTCCAGAGATAGCTGCCGATATTCTAAGCAGACTACCGGTCAAATCTCTCAAACGTTTCAGGTGCGTGTCTAAATCATGGTGCAAAGAAATCGACAGTCCATACTTTATCAACACTCATCTCAAAAGATCATCACAAGCACACACCCATCTCAGCCTCATTCTTAGAGATACCACCAAGTTATGCACTGTAGACTTGGACTCACCCGACTTCACCTCCATAGAACTGAAAAGCAATCCTTTAAAAAGTGACCACTGCGCTACTGAAGTAATGGGTTCTTGTAATGGACTGCTTGCCCTGTTAAATTCTGACTTTAGAATTGCTTTATATAATCCATCAACTAGAGAAAAGAAAATGATACCCGTTTCACCATTAGAGTTGCCAAATGACTTGGACGATTCTAAAGTGTCTAGCCTGTTCAATTTTTATGGATTTGGACATGACCCCGTTAATGAAGACTATAAAGTTGTGAGATTTATACACTTTTATGGTGATAGTCCTGATGGGTTTTTTCACTGTGAGGTTAAAGTTTATAGCTTGAAATCAAATTCTTGGAAAAGAATTGATGACTATCCTTATGACTTGAGGTTTATTCTGCCACCTGATTATCACCCTCGCTGTAGAAGAGGGTATGGTGTGTTTGCTAATAGTGCTGTTCATTGGAAGGCTACTGTAGTGGGAAAGGGAAAAGAAAATGGGAGTGATTTGATTCTCGCTTTTGATCTTGGAGCTGAAGAATTTAAGATAATACCACAGCCTGATTATTCCAGCAATGAACATGAAATGAATGTGGGAGTTTTAGGAGGTTGTTTATGTGTATTTTGTAATAGGAACTGTGAACAGGTTGAAATATGGGTGATGAAGGAATATGGTGTGAAGGAATCTTGGACTCAGTTGTGTACCGTTATTGCAAAGCTACAAGTGAAGGAATTTTGGTTGCATGCTAGACCTTTAGCTTATTCAAAGGGTGGAGATAAAATTCTGCTGGAATTGGATAATAGGTTTTTGGTTTGGTATGATTTGAGAAGGAGAAAGTCCAAGATTATCAAGATTCGTGGTGCTCCTCCGATTTTTATAGCTGAGATTAGTGTAGGAAGCCTTGTCACACTAAATGGAGGTGGTGAGGGTCAGACTAGTGGGAAGGACACACAAGAGAAAAGGAAGACTAGAAAGAAAAGGTTTGTTTTATTCACTTTGTTCAAGCTTGGTCCTTTTTTATGGTTTTACTAATTTGTTCCCTTCTATACTTTCAATGATATAGTTTGACAATTGGTTAAGTTGCCATGCTTGAATGCTTAAGCATACTCATCTTTGGTGCTCATCAAAATCCATGTTTTGGTATGGTTATTTATGATCCGATATCTATTAATTCCTGTGTCTGCCAGGGATCAGTTCTTATCAAAGGGGTTCAAGCTGGTTTTATGATTTAGTAGAGAAGGATGTTAAATTGGAGTGTATCAATATCATCATAGGTAAATCAATAAATTCAACCACAATATTCTTGCTAATTAATGCTTGTTATGCTTGACCTAATTTGTTCCTTTTTTGTGCTTTTATGCTGAACATAACTCGTTTTCTTTTTTTTCTGACTATGCTATCTCCGATCTTCTTAAATTCTTACTCTCTCCCACATTTCTGGCTTCAAGATGAGGTAATAACCAATAAGATCTTCACTTATGCACAAGATCATTTTCTCCTCTCAAGGTTTTAAGCTCATTTTTTTATTATGAATTTGTCTAATCTCGTTTTGTGTCGAACTGCTGATACACCTTATCAGAAAGTTTGCCTGGTCATTGTAAGTGTTCCAATTAGATCTTTAAGAGTCATTGTAGTTGACTTGCCATTTCTTGATGCTGTTACAGATTTGACGTGGACTTTGAACCAAATATGGCAGTGGATGTTATTTAGAGATTCACGTAATCATGTAGATTGGAGCATTTATGAAACTTATAGAAATGATCTCTTTTGCCATGTAATATATATATATATATATATAAAAAAAAAAAATTGGCCAATGCTGTTAATGTTGTAATGCAGACAGTATTTCATCATTAAGTTTTATGTCATATGACTGATTTTTTCTTGGCAAAAAACCCAGACTGTTATCTAATCATCTTTGTTTTTCTCAGGGCTGGTAATAGTTGGTTTAGAATGCAAACTTGGAAAACTATGGACATGGAGCGCATGGATGGGGATCTTTATTTGCTTTTCTCTGATACAGGACCACAAGAACTTAATGTTAGTTTTTTAGGGAATATAGTTTTTCGGGCTTTATGATATAGTAGCGTTTGAGGAACTCAGATTCTTCTACTTCTGGACAGTGTTGTGGGTTGTACCTTGTTAGGGCTTATTATGTCTATAGAACGTATTTAAAAGCATTTAATATGCTCTTTGAAGGATGATAGCTGTTCATACATCAATCTAACTCATCCTTTAATTAAATTGATTTTGGTAGCTGTCCACTTGTATTTTGGAAGAACGAATGCTTTGAATTTTATTTTTTTTAGTTGAATAGAAGTCCATATTATTTTTAGGGAATGCCAAGAAGGATCAAGATCAGGGATGACAATGGGTCGGGTCAGAGCAGGGTGAGTTCTTACAGAGGATCGAGAATAGGGATAGCAATGCAGTGAAATTTCTAGTGAATGATCAATGGTGGTGGTGGTCTTTATAGTGTTGTTTGTGTCCAGGCCATTCTGTACGTCCTAACTTCTAGTGGTTCAAATGCCAGAGAGATAATACAGGAATGGATCTTCTGTACACTTAAGTTTCTAAAATCTTCTTGATGATGTTAATTAGCATTGCGATAATTTTATCTGTCAAAAAGGGGATTGATTTTCTCCCTTTATTTCTTTTACTTGTGTTGTGTTTTGAACACCAGGGAGGCTTGAACCATGACAGGATTTCCTTAATTACTTTGTCTAAATGCAGCAAGTTCAAGTCCCAGTTGAAGCAGGGGTAGCGCGGTGTGGAGGGTGGTATAGATCAATGGACTCGTCAAAGTTAGTTTTTTTGTAGTATCTCCAAGTACTTGAGCTCCAATGATTAAGATTTGAGTGCTAATTTTGCATTATTGATCGAGCTCTTCAAATAGCACTTCCTCTGATAAATTATCATTGCTAGATAACAAGTAACAACATTCTCCACTTATGGCATCCTAATCTGGAATAAGTCAGAGTTCTAGTAGCATAAATGGGTTTCCTAAAAGTGTAATAGCATGTAGAGGTACTGATACCAGGACATGTTAGTGAGGGATAGCTCAGTGAAACTTGAATTTCTAAAAAAACTGAGCACAAAATTCATGTGTCAAATTTCTGATTAACAAAGGAGCTGTCAGTTCTAATATTGATTTATTTGTGTTTGGTTAGTGTTTTAAAACAAAAAAGACCTGTACAGAAAAGATAGAAATGTTTTGCAATGAATTTATGTATCTTCAAAACAAAAACACAGGGAGATATATGTTCCATATCCATACTGTCTCCATTTCTTCTATCATGAGATGATAACCAAATTCAACACATGATTCTTCAAAAAGACAATTGAACGAAAGGTGTTCTTTTAAACACCTCATAATGATATGATAGTATCTTCAAGCTTATGTTTTCTTTCAGACTGCATCTTTCCTTGTGTAGACTCTGCCATGATGAAATCGTTGAGTTGGTCAGACAAACAGGTCGGCAGACTCTGATTCCTTGCACTCCAGCCTTCAAAGGAAGTAACCTTGGCTGTTCCGCAAATTGCCTGCGCGAACCAATTGTCATGCTTACCAATATGTCAGCTGTATCTGGAACTCCACGCACAGCAGTTCTGCCCATGTTAATAGATTGTGGCTCAAATCTGAATTGCTTGGCAGGACTTGAAACATCCTCGTTGTTAGCCCTGTTGAAGTTGCAATGTACAATAGTCCTTGAACAAGCGTGTAACATGTTGGGGGAAGGAAAACTGTAATCGAGACTTGAATTAGACAAAGCCCCATGATATATCTTGTCACATTTCAGCTCTGATTCTCCACTTGTTCTAGCTGATAAAATAGATCTATCAGCCGCGGTCCTGAAGCAAAGGAAAGTAGTATAAAAGCAACTCCTGAAGAAAGGATGTTTCAAGGCCTCCTCAGCAGGGGGCCTATCGCAGAGATTCCAAGGACAAAGCATTGAAAAAAGGTTGGTGGCGTCCTCGCTAGCAGATGGTATCAATGCAGCTAGCTGGACGCTATCAAACTTTGGAAACTGTTTAGTCCTTGCAAGATGAATTCCATCAGCCCATGAATCCACAGTTCGACTGCCTAGCAATCTGCATATTCTGTACATCTGCTTTGTGCGGACGAAGAACAGCCCTAGCAGCGGACTGCCACTGTGGTATGAAGAGTGGTAAGATCAGTGGACTTGTCGAAGCCAATGTTTCAGCTATCTCAAAACAAATATTACAGAATCCAATTCCTCAAAGTCCAATCTCTAAGATTTGATACTTCTTTTTCGCGTTGATTGATTGAGCCCCATATAGCATTGCTCCAACTTAAGTTATCATTGCTAGCTTAGCTAACAACTAACAACATTCTCCACTTATGACATCCTAATTTGGAATAACTCAGAACAAGTGGAATTAATGGCTACCTTATGGTAGTATTTTGTTACTGTTCTGAGATTGAAGAGACGGAGATAGTGGAGACTAATTCTCTTTATGAGTTTAATACCATGCACAACTAGTGATATGGCTTGTGGGAACATTCTAATGAGGGGTTAACTCGGTGAAACTAATTTCATAAGAAAACTGAAGAGATTTAGCAGGAAAATCACGTGTCAAAATTTTCTGTTTCAACAATGAAGCTCAATTCTTATATATGATATACTGAACAGACAAGTCCATGCTTTGAAAAATAATAAAATTACAAATACCTCTGAATAATAGTCTCTTCTCTTACCTTGTGTTTACATTGATGCTACAGCTTGTCTGTCAGGATGAAATTGCGGGGTTGGTCCGATAAGCATGTCAGCAGATCCTTTGATTCCTTACACTCCAGCCCTGGAAGGAAGTGGCCTTGGATGCTTCACAAATTGATTGTACGAACCAATTGTCATGTTTGGCAATTGCCAGTATCTGAAACTCCTAGCTCAGTAGTTCTGCTCATGTTTATGGATCGTGTTCCAAATTCGAATTGCTTGGCAGGACTTGAAACACCCTGGTTAGCCCTTTTAAAGTCGCAACACACAATCGTACCTGAACAAGCGTGTAATTTATTGGGGGGAGGAAAATTGTAATCTAGACTTCAATTAGATAAACCCCATGATATCTATTCTCGGATTTCTGCTCTAATTGGCCGCTTGTTCTGGCGGATAGAATTGCGGCCATTAGCGGTGGCCGGAAGGAGGAATATAAAAGCCAGTCCTGAAGAAAGGATGTTTTAAGGCCTCCTCAGCGGTGGGCCGATCGCAAGGATTCCAAGAAATAAGCATTGAAATAAGGTTGATAGCATCCTTACTAGCAGAAGGTATCACTGCAGAAAACCAGGCACCATCAAACTTTGGAAATTTGTACTTAATAGTCCTCGCGAGATGAATTCCTTCAGCCCATGAATCCATATTTGGAGTGCCCAGTGCACTGCATATTCTGTACATCTGGTTTGCTCCACTGGTACCAGGAAAGAGGGGACAGAGATTGAATAACTCAGCCATGATAGCACCCATAGCCCACATATCAACTTTAGAACTATAAGAATACGAGTGCAGGATATTTTCAGGCGCTCGATACCAGCGAGAGCAGACGTGTATACGGAGGTTTTGAATTGATTTCTCTTGCAAGACCAAAGTCGGCAATCTTGACAGCGTCTCTGGTAACCAACAAGTTCTCTGGCTTCAGGTCACGGTGAAAACAACCTTGCTTGTGCATGTAATCGAGACCCTGAAACACCTGGCGACACAAGTCCCTGATTTCTGCTCTTGTGAACCGGGTTTTCGTGTCTTCAATGACTTGATAAAGGTTCTTTTCCATGCACTAGAAAATCAAATACAAGATGTTGTTTTAGTGGATTAGTTCGTTAAGCTTCATAATGTTAGGATGATTCAACTTCTTTAAGGACTTGACTTCTCTCGAATTCAGACATTTTTCCCATGAGTCGTACTTTCTCTTGATCTGCTTAACGGCAACTAGTTCACTGGACTCTCGATTAATCGCTTGCCGGACACTGCCAGAGGTACCCTCCCGAGCTCCTTAACTACCTTGTACTTGCCGATTTTGCACCCAACGATCCGAGTTTTATAGGAAAATACTGATTGCCATAAATCTGACCAGCAATGAAGAAACCTAGAGGAACTGTTAATGATAGAGAAACCCCAAGTTGCTGACTTCCTGGATTGATAAAACACCATTGTGGAATGTGATAGCAGTTTAAACCGAACCCAAATGGACAAAACCCTAAAAGCAAATCCCTTTTGTCTGTCTGTGCGCAAATACTAGCCCAGTCTGTTTTTCTTTAGCTTGGATCTGATAACTATAGACTCGAGGAAATTCCAGGAGCTTACAGCTAACTTACCAAGTAAACGAACTCTTTGGCTTAGAATTGGAGATTTGTATAATAATTAAGCTCAAACTCTTGCCTCGAATTTGTAATTTGGATACGTTTCTCGTACTGCTGTTGGTTAATGTTTCAAGAACAAGTAATTTTTTTTTTCCTCATGTGTTAACTGAATTTGTTTAATGTCTTATCCTTATTTTCTACTTTAAATATAAACCTAAGTATACACATATGACTACAACGAAATTTCCAGTTGCTATAGTCTTAAAAGAACATTATCACTTTCTTCATTCATAGTTGTTTCCAGGTTTTTTTTTTTGTTACTATATATATAAAAGAAAAAATAAAGATGATAAAGGACAAAAATATATTTCATTAAAGAGATAAAAATAAAAATAAAAATATTTCTAAAATAATTTTTAAGTGAAATATAGAGAGTATAAATCTCTAGAGACAATATTTAAAAAAAAATATTCTTGTAAAAAAAATTTAATTCCAAGATTGTTTAATTAAGATATATTAGAATAAAAATAGTTATTATTATAATTTTAAAACTTAACTCGAGAATCGATCCGAAACAAAACCCAAGATATTAGTTGAAGTTTGGGTCATAGGTTAGGTTGGCCTGAGTGAATATAAAATTATAAATAATTATTATTATAATTTTAAAATCTAATTTAATGGACAACCTGAAGCAAGGACCAAGTCATGAGTGAGGTTGACTACTAACTCGAGTCAATATAATGATAAAAAATATTATTATTATTATTATAGTTTTAAAATTCGACTTAATGATCAACTTAAGATAAAATTTGGTTCATATATCAAGAGGGTCAAGTCAATTTTACTTGGATAAATATAATTATTATCATAGCTTTAAAACTTGATTTGAGAATCGACTCAGGGCAATACTTAAGTCATGGATCAAAAAGGTCAATTTAGGTTGACTTGAGTCAATGTAAAAATAAAAATTGTTATTAAAAGTTAAGACAAGTTGACTTGAGTTAATGTTTGGATAAAAAAATATTATTATCATCATTTTAAAACTTAACTAAAAACAAAGTTCATGTTACGGGTTAAAAAGGTCACTTGACACACTTAAAATTTTGTTTAAAAATAATCAAATTAACCTTATTTTGATCATAAAAATTCTTTGAAAAAATCAATAGGTTTTTAACTTGTGTTTTATTTCAAAACTTAGTTTTTTAACCAAATTTGATTTAGGCAATTTTCCAATCTAAATTTTGGATTAACCTGTTAAGTCAGTCATGATTTTATAACTAAATTATTATAATATTGATAATTTCAACATTAAATATAAACTAAAATAAAAAAATCTAATTATTTTTTTAAAATATATAAGATCAACAACAATACATATTAAAAATAAAATAATTTTTTATATTATTTTATATTTTATCCATACTGACCAAATAAGATAAAAAAAATTATTTTATTCTCATATCCTTACCAAATACAATTTTATCTAATTTTATCTATTTTTTTTATTTTTTCAATGTTTTTATATTCTTTTTTTTCAGGTGATAATAACAAAAAATTACTATAAGGTACATGCAAGTACTTCTCTTCCATCTTATTAATGATTTGGATGGGAAATCCTTTTGTTTTGAATGATTTAACATTTGGATTTAAAATGATAAGCTCATGATTCCAGCTTGAGGTCGAGTTTTATTTTAAATTGATTTTAATATTAATTTCCTCAAATTTAATTATCTTAATTGATTAATTTGCTATCTAATTCATGTAATCAAATCCAACCATAACAACAAAATAAAATAATTTAAAATAAAATTAAAACGAAATGGTTTTTCAATAAAAAATAATGATAGACCCGGGTAACCCAAAAACCCATGAATTGATCCACTGAACGAAGCACTCTTATGGGTCAGACCCCGGGCCGTGCATGACACCTATGTTTTCTGGTTCCTTCACAATTAGGGCATTTCCAACGGCGGAGACAGATCAAAAGTCATAAGCAATAACTCATAATTCAACATTTTTTTTTTTTTTTTTATCTACAATAGGATAGTAAGTAAGATGCTAAAATGGCTTTGTCAAGATGAAAAGTCGTCATGATTGTATGTTTAAAATAAATAAAAAACTATAAAATAAAGGGAAAATCTAAATTGTTTTTAATTTTAAAACTTCTCCTCTTTCTTGACTCGTTTTATGTTTAAATACAAAATGGCTTATCAGAACATCATTTTCCGTTGGAGTGTTAACGGGAAACAATTCGAATCCAAACCCACCCGCCCAACCAGACCCGATCGGTTATGATTTACGAAAGAAACCCAAAACCCCCTGTAAGAAACTTTCTGCTTGCATCCAGAATGAGAAGCCTGCTTTCTCTAATGCATGAACGTTTTCTATCAAGTAGTCCATTTTCATCATCATCATTTGCAGTTGAGTGCCTCGTAAACTCATGTGGGCTTCCCTCAAAATCAGCTCTTGAATTTTCCCGAGACTTCCACCTCCATGAAAACAACCTCCAAAGCTTCCAATCTGTATTCCACTGCTTCCAGTCCCACAACATTCCCAGCACCCGCATAACCAAATTGATTAAAAGGCGGCCTCAGATCCTCAATTACAGTGTGGAAGACAACCTCAAGCCTAAACTCCAGCTCCTCGTGCAAAATGGCATCGTGGGTCATCACATGTGCAAGGTTTTCGTATCAAATCCGGTAATTTTGAACGCTGACTTAGATTCTCAAATTAAACCATGTTTTCAGTTTTTAAAGTCTGTTCTTGGTAGTAATAGGAATGTCGTAGAAGCTATCAATCGTTCTTCCAATTTGTTGACTTGTGATTTGAAGGGTTGTTTACAACCAAATATTGATTTTTTGATTGAAGAGGGGGTGCCTTTTGACGGGGTTGCTGAATTTCTTATTAGGGACGCAATAACTGTACAGCACAAGCATAATAGTATGGTCAATGCAGTGAATGATCTTAAGAATCTGGGATTTGATCCAAAGGCTCCTGTTTTTCTTGAGGCTGTTAGAGTGAGGATTCACATGAGTGAGTCAATTTGGAAGGAGAAAATTGAAGTGATGAAGAGTTTGGGGTGGAGTGAAGGGGAGATTTTTTCGGCTTTTAAGCGAGATCCGAATTTTTTAAAATCTCCAGTGGAGAAAATCAGGGTGGCGACGGATTTCTTTGTGAATACATTGAAATTGGGACGGGAAATTTTAAGTGAAGATCCTGAATTTTTTACCCTTAAAATTGATAAAAGTTGTCGTAGGAGGTATGGTGTTTTCACACTTTTGGAGTCTGAGAAGCTGATCGAAGGGGGTGTGAAGATTGAGGAAGTGCTCAAAATGAGGGATAAGGAGTTCTTGGTGAAATACGTTAAGAAGTATGTGGACAAAGTCCCAGGTTTATGGGAGACATTCAATGGTAGGAAGCAACAACAATCTTTACCCCGGTCGAACAGAGGTAATATTGGTTAATTTGTTTCCTGAACTTTCAATTTGGATGTTGGTTTTTGATGCCATCTGCCATTTCTTTCCTGGTCATTTTTGTTCTATCTCTTTCCTTTACATTTTTTCACTTTTACTTTGCAGACTTTAACTTGCTATGTATATTTGAGAGCATACAAAGCATCCATTTGATTGTTAAAGTGTGAAGCACACATTAATTTCATATTTAGGCCCGTCCAATCAGCTCCGCAGTTCATATCTTTTAGATAATTGTAAGGTCACATAATGGTCTGATGTTATCTGCTGAGATGATTATGTGACCTTACAATTGTCTGCTGCTGATTTTTGGATATTGTTTTTGATGTTATCTGGTGCTGGTTTCATGGTCCTTTTTGTTCATTTGATTTCCTTTACCTCTCTCACTTTAACTCGCATATTTGAACTGACTGCTTATATGTGGGAACTTATGAATCGTTGATTATATTGTTAGATTGCCAAGCATATCATTAATTTCATTTTCAGGTCTGACCAGCTCTATACTTCGTGTCTAAGAGTTTTCTGATAATTGCTAGGCTGTATAATCATCCCACGGTAAAATGATTGCATTAGAAATTTACAAATACATGGATATTCAAAGCAAATAAATCTGAACCACATGATTAGCTGAGCGGCCTCTTCTTGCTGTAAGGGGGATGTCTTAGGTTTGAATCTGGGATTGGAATGTGGAAATAAAGGAGATGAGTTAGCATCAGGTTAAAGGTTTTCAAAGAATAAATGAATTCAACTAGAACTATACAAATGCAATTTGCATATTCGGTGGCAGTTCTAACCAAGGGTTGTCTTGAGTTAACGGATGAAGCATTAGAATTTAGATGAGCCAAAAAGAAAAAAGAAAACTGTATGGCCTTTTCTTTTATATGATAGTAAGCTTTAAGGGCCTAGATCAACTGATATCAGTGTTGTTAAATGTTTCTTGTTATATGACTTTGATATCAGTGTTGCTATTTTGATCTTTAATGTATCAGACAAATCTTAACAAAGACACAACTTCTGTTACAAATTGTGCCCAACTAGTTGAATTTTTTGCAGTGCTACAGCAATGGGGAAAAGCAGCTCGTTGAGAGAAGGGAAATTATAATTGATGGGCTAGTGAAGAAACACCCACCAGTTCATGCCCTGCCGAAGCAGCTAAAATTGTTTCTGATGACGAAGCTCTATGCATGAAGAATTTTGGAACTGATTGTGGTGTAGATAATGAACCGATGGATGCAACTTCTCAAAAGTGATATTATTAGGAATGTCATCATAGTGTACACTGAATTCAAAGAATTCACTGCGATGTGGGAATGAAGTGCAAGTTTTGGGGTAGCTTGTTGCTAGTTTAGAGAGACACCCCTTACGAAATAAATAGCATCCCTTGTAATCTTGCCATAGTCTTTTTACTTGAGCATACGAATGCTAGTGCAATTGTAGCTGCTGTATATGGGTGGGGATCAGGATTGTCATCAAATCCTCGGATGGTTGAATTTTATTCTTTGTTTTTGAAAACAGCAAGTAACTTTAGCTCACATGTTTTGTTTTAGGGGAATGCCTATGGTGCTTAAAAGAGGGTAGCTCTCTGCTCCATATTTTGGTGTTCATAAATTCATTTTAATGGTCTGTTTTAGAAGAGGAACGGTGGCCAATGGCATGGTGTTCAAGGTTGATACTTGGATTCTTAAAAGTGTCATTTCATAATCAGCATCCCTTATTGGTTAATTCATGTACTTACCAATTGTCATGGTATTCTTGCTTGGAAAGGAGCTGAGTTCTCGAAGTTGCTTAAAGTGAGCTCCTAGACTGGTTACAAAAGATGTAGAACAAAACAAAGCCAGGTCTAACAACTATTCATATGCAGAAGTAAATTGAAACGGAGCCAGGATCTGGATTCGGGTTTGGATTTCTCAGGCCAATCCACCGTACATATGGGATAGACACAAACCAGAAAGAAAACTTAGGACAGCATAAGAAACCATTTTTGGTCTATAACATTTTGAAATCATGTTTATCATGTCTGAGATGTGCTATAAAGATCACAAATCTGAACATGAGCATGCATCGAACTGCCTGCAGATTGCATGGCTGCCACTTGCCACACAAAAAAGTTGGGTTTTGTATTCTATTTTTGTAATCGAGTGGTATTGCTGGATCATCTTTTACCTATCAAAACTAATTTCCAACTTTCACTGTCAGCTAACTAGAAAGCGACTACAATGATATATGAATGACTTGCCTGATCACATAATGGAGATTGGTTGATAGCAATGGACAAATTAGCATGCTCATATTCCAGGCTAGAAATGGTACAAGCTAGACAAATTCAATTTATATGAGCATGCCAGGTTTTGATGGATTGTATCAATGATTTTTCTTGTTTGCTAGCGTATTTCTTAAACCAAAGGGAATGAGTTAATAATGTACTTGTTAAGCCAGGCTCACGAGTTGATTTAAAAAACTGAGATACAAATCCCAACTTTGATCAGATTTTTTTGTTGGATTGATAAACACGGTTGCTTCAAATAAGTTTTTAATATTTTTATAAAAAAATCAATTTTTTATATATATATATTCCACGGTGTGAGCACCTTTAAGGCTGAAAAGGCTTATGGAAATCTTATCTTATCTGTCCCAAACCCAACAGCTGCTAGCATTAAATGGTCTCAAAAACTCCACTCGTTTGATCTTCTGTGTTGTCCACAGAACACATTTTGCTTCCGAGGAATGGCAAGTAATGTACCACTGAGAAACCTGCTTTCTCTGGTACAAAATCGTTCCTTGAAAACATCCACTGCACCTCCCAATACTTCATCCCCATCGTCATTTACTGTACAATACCTCCTTAGCTCATCTGGGCTTCACTTAGAATCTGTTCATTCAGTTTCCCAGAAGCTCCAAATCGATGAAAGTGATCTTCAAAACCCGCATTATGTCATCGGGTTCTTGAAAGCTCACGATTTTAAGGATGCCCACATAGCCAAATTGATCCACAAGTGGCCTGCTGTCCTCCATTGCAAAGTAGAACACAATTTGAAGCCTAAATTTGAGTTCTTCATAGAAAATGGTTTTGTTGGTGAGATTCTGCCCGAGCTTATTGTATCAAATCCGGATGTTTTGAGAAGGGCTTTAGATTCTCGAATTATACCATGCTTTGAGCTTTTGAAGTCGGTTCTTGGTTGCAGTGAGAAAGCTGCATCGGCTTTTAAGCGTTGTTCGGTATCAATGATGTCTGCCATGGAACCGAACATTGATCTATTGATAAAAGAGGGAGTGCCTGTCGATAGGATTGCAAAACTGATTATGTTGCAACCAAGAACTATACAGCAAAAGCATCAGAGGATGATTTATGCTGTGAAAGCTCTTAAAGATTTGGAAATCGATTCAAAGACTACCGTTTTTATACATGCTCTTAGAGTGATGTTACAAATGAGCGAGTCCACTTGGAACAAGAAAGTTGAAGTGTTGAAGAGTTTGGGGTGGACCGAGGAGGAGATTTTACAGGCTTTTAAGCGATGCCCCTTTTGTTTTACATGTTCGGAGGAGAAAATCAGGAGTGTAGTGGATTTCCTGGTGAACACATTGAAGATGGAACTGCGAACTGTAATTGAACGTCCCGAGTTTCTTATGCTGTCTGTTGATAAAAGGATTCGTCCAAGGTACAATGTGTTAAAGATTTTGGAGTCGAAGAAGCTGGTTATTGGGAAGAAGAATATGAAGCAGTTGCTAACAATGAGGGAGAACAATTTCTTCCAGAACTATGTCATTAAGTATGCAGACAAGGTCCCAGGTTTATTGGAGGCATATGAGGTTCTTCCAAAGCAATAAAGATAGATTCTTGATGGCAAAAGATGTAAGTTGACTTGTTCAATGAAAAGCATAATAATATTATAAATTGCTTTTAGTCTTCTGTGAATTAGAGGCACTTTATGTGCTTTCTGTTTCAAATTATATTGCTCGATTAAGTCTTAAAATGCTAATAGTTCAATTTATTATCATTTTGCATATCGGTTATTCATATTTTTCTTGTGATATTTTGTTCCTGTGACCATGAATGTTTCCAGATCATCTCTCTGGCCTTTTAATGTGATTGGAAGGAATCTGTACTATCATTTATGGCTTTGGTTCCCAAATGTGGCCAGTGTTTGGTTATAAAAAGTTTTAGGTCTATTAGTTTTGCTACTCAGAATAGGTAAAATCTGTGATTAACATTGCTTTTGCTTGGGAGAGGACTGAGAGGTGGATTTAAGGTTCAATGCTTACCTGAATAAAATGCATGATTTTCAAAAGCTTGCAATCATATACTCATTGATTTAGGTCTTTACGTATTGGATTTTGGAGGTGATGGAATATGTGATTCTTTTCTTGTGTGCATCCTCTGAGGCAGAGTGGCACAAATTCCCGTTACAGGCCGGTGTTTTCCCAATCCACGCTGAATAGGCAGATGATACTCAAGTAACAAGTCCTTGATTCATTGATTTGTGCATGGAGACATTAAAGTTAAAGGAAAAAAAATAAATATCGATGTGATGGTTAGTTGTTTGGCCTTGGTTCATGAGCAAAATTTGGTTCTGAGACAACAGAATGTGCTATGCCATGTAGGGGATCATCTGTTTGCCAGGCATATCTGCTACAGTATCATATATGGAACAGATGCGCATACAGGTTTCCAGTCAAGCACTTGTTGATTAAGTACATTATTTTGTTCTGGAATTCTTTTGGACACGCAACCAACTATTCCCTGTTTATAAAGTAGGGCTCTTTTCTCAGATTAAGAGCAGTTTTAGCGTCATGAATACAGGTTATTGGGTCGTTATAAGCTATATTTAACAGTTTGGAAAAATATGATAGCACAAGGCTTGTCGAAGTTATTCGAGGATTAATGACTCGGGCTTCCGGACTTGGCTATGCAAATTTAACAACTGCAGCTCTAGCTGGCTGTTTTAGTAGCAGGTGATTTTGCTGGAGATGTTGATTTTGAGTGTATCATCGAAGGGCAAATCAGCCCCCTCTCTCAAGGTAATCATCTTGCCAGCAATGAGGATACTGGGCCATGGAAGTGAAGAGGGTGGCTCTAGGCACCCGCCATGCTGGTATCCTACATTTGATATCTTCATAGATCCCATTATTGTATATCCATTAACAAAGGCAAATCATTTTACCTCATTCTTCCTCTCAGAAAGAACCATTGGTTGGTTATTCTTTGGATGAACAGGTGAAGTGGACATTTCTGTCTCTGTCCAATTTGACATCCAATTTCTGTCTCAGAAAATCCAAACTCATCCTGTTGTTTGTAAATATATTAAAAAAATAAAACCTTAGCTCCAAAAATTGCTACATTATCCATGAGAAATCAGCTTTCTTTGATGCACACTCGTTTTCTTGATAAATAACAATAACTTGCTGCCGTGTAATCGATTTACTTAGTAGTATAATTATTAAATGTAGCTTTGCTTGCGCGGGTTGAATTGATGATTTTTTTTATTTTAAACCTGGCTTGAGCTGCGCGAGTTTGATCATGGATTTGGTTAAATGTAGATAATTTAGTGGGTTAATTCATGATATGATTGAATTAATCGTATTCAGGTGAGATCCAGTAGGGTAGCTTGAAGGATTTTTTTTATATATTTTTGTTCAAAATAATGATGGTTTATTTAAAAAAACCAATAAAATAGTGTTTTTTTTTTTGTTGATAGGATAATCCAATAACCTAGATTGATTTTTAGTTAGGTCAAGAGTTATAAAACCGAGTTTGAAAGTTCAATTCAATAAACAATAAACTAGGAGAGAAACGACATGCATTTACTGGCTTGCAAGCCAACCTGCTCAAACAACTATCCAAGTTTTAGACCAATTTTATTGTAGATTGGATTTATAGTTTTAAAACTGGCCTGGTCTAGAGGGTTGAGTCTGAACCTGGCTGACTCGGGGTTGGACCCGGGTTAAATTGAAGAAAATAGAAAAAAGAAAAACTCGGTATAACCTGGCTAACTCAATTGCAAATAAGTTAATTTTTTTTATTTTTTATTAAAATAACATCATTTTAATTTTTATAAAACAATAAAATTTGGCCGATTAACCTAATAACCCAGTCAAAATTCAGATTCTGAATCTTAAACCGCACCGACCACCGACCAGAACTATGATTAGATCTTAATGCTTTGACTAGGTCAGCGCTAGGGCTGACAGTTATGGTAAGGACGACCCAATCATAAGAGAATCATGGATCTCGAAAATGCAATCCGAGAGCAAGAATATTAGACCACTAAAATAGCAGCCCACAATAACTTTAAAAATAACAGCCCAAGTTAACCCTATCGAGACCAGCCCATATGGATCCTTGACAGCAGAGCTCACAATCGTTCTTCGTGTACCCCCAGAGTCAAAGCCCTAACAAAAGTCAAAAACCCTTTCCAGCTTCTGTGTCAAATCTGAAACACAAGCATTTTGCTGTCTGAAATGGCCGCCAATAAACCTAGCAGAAGCTTGCTTTCTCTGCTTCAAAAACGTTTTCTATTAACATTTTCTGCAGCACTTTCTCCTCCTACAGCTCAATTGCCCACCAGTAGCTCTTCTTCTTCATCGTCGTCCTTTACAGTTCATTTCCTTGTGAATTCTTGCGGGCTCACTTCAAAATCTGCTCTTTCAGTTTCCAAGAAGTTCCAAATCCGTGAAAAAAACCTCCAAAACCCTCAATCCGTACTCCAGTTCTTGAAAGCTCATGACTTTAGCGAAACCCATATTTCCAAATTGATTGAAAAGCGACCCAAGATTCTCCTGCGCAGAATAGAAGACAATCTGAAAGCCAAGTTTGACTTCTTTATCGAAAATGGTTTTGCGGGTCAGCTTCTGCCCCAACTTATTTTATCAAATCCGGTGATTTTGGAAAGGGCCTTAGATTCCCATATTAAACCATCTCTTCTGTACTTTAAGTCTATTCTCGGTACCAGCGAGAAAGTTATTGCAGCTTCCAAACGTTCTGTGTTTTTGTTGACTTGTGATTGGAACAGTATCGTGCAACCAAATGTTGATTTCTTGATTAAAGAGGGAGTGCCTGTTGATAGGATTGCAAAGTTGTTTCTGTTTCACCCACAGGTTGTGCAACGGAAGCATGATAGGATGGTTTATGCAGTGAATACTGTCAAGGATTTGGGACTTGAACCGGAGGTTTCTATTTTTATATATGCTCTGACTACCATGATGCAATCGAGCGAGTCCACTTTGAAGAAGAAAGTTGAAGTGTTGAAGAGTTTGGGGTGGACGGAGGAGGAGATTTTCCGGGCTTTTAAGCAAGACCCTGCTATTTTGCGATTTTCAGAGGAAAAGATCAGGGGTGTGATGGATTTCTTGGTGAATACTGTGGGATTGAGGCCACAAACTATTATTGCAAACCCTTTGTTTCTTCATTACTCAATTAACAAAAGGCTTCGACCAAGGTATAATGTTTTGAAGGCTTTGGAGTCAAAGAAGCTCTTTGATGAGGGCATAAGCATTGGGTCGGTGCTAAAAATGAGCGAGAAGAATTTCATGAAGAATTATGTTTCCAAGTATGTACATAGTGTCCCCGGTATATTGGACACATATAAGGGTATCAGCAAGCCTATAAAGATGGATACTTGATGGAAAAAGATGCACGTTTACCTTGCACTGCAAATTTAGTAAGATAATATTCTTGAATCAGAGAGTTTTTGTGCTTGGCTGTTTAAATTTGCATTGCCGCATTAATTCTTTGAACACTGTGTAAAATTTATCATAATTTTACGTATTATAGTTATCTTGCAGTGGTTGTTTTCACCATCACGTCTATTTCTAGACTATTTCGAATCAAGAAACGGAATAATCTCTTGAGTTTTGTCGCTTTCGAATTTTTAATTTGAATTTACTTTGTTGATTGTCAAGCTTCAAATGTTTGAAACTGGAGCTAACATAATCATAGGCTTTCTGACATTAAACTTAAAAATAATGCGTGGTTGAGTTTAAGAGACTACAAATATAAGCTTGCCTTTCCAGTTGAAATAAACAAGCCCTTCTCCAAATCCACACTTCTTCTGAAGAAAGATTTTGTGAGCTGTAAACTATGTATTGGTTGGATAGCTGTGCTTGGCTGGCCAGGAGAGAATGTTGAAGAAGAGGAATTTTAATGAAGAGTTTAGAGGGGGATAAAGCTGTGCTTGGCTGGCCAGGAGAGAATGTTGAAGAAGAGCAATTTTAATGAAGAGTTTGAAGGGGGATAAAGTTGTGTAGCTTGCTCAGTGGTGACAGGACTTGATGAAATGATGAGCATCTCATGGTTCAGGTTTCTTTTATTCATTGAAAGTGTTGCGGATAAGAAAGAAACATCTCGTGGTTCAGGTTTCTTTTATTCATTGAAATTGTTGCGGATAAGAAAGAAAAGGCAGAGGGGGTAAAAATAATTGGAGGGGATACTTTAATTTAGGGTTTGGACCTCTGGGTCTGGCTTTGTAGGTTGGGTTCACTAACAGCACTTGGTTCTGAGGGGAAGAAATTATATAGCCTCAGCCCTATCCATTCTATATTTTACTGAACAGGCAGGCCTATGGCAAAGATGCATGTTTCATATCAATTAGTTGTGGTGGGTCGAGTACATCAATTTTCTTCAGGAATTTGTGTTCATGTGAACAATTGTTTCAAGTTTACTAGTGATAATATCGATTTGTAGAACAATGATGTTGCATTATTATCGTTTTTATACTTCAATTATGTGTCCATGCTGCATGAGGGAGACAAATTGTATGGTAGCAGCTAAACATCTTGGTAAATAAGCACTTCCCCACCATCATGGCAGATTACTCGAGTCACCCTGCAAATTAGGTTTATGCTCCTTTTTTTTTTTTCCAGTCTCTTCAACTTTAAAACTCATTTCTCCACATGTTTGATTTAAATTTTCAGTTCTGTGCTTGAAATTTTTCTTGCATTTTACCAGGTATTCAACCTCCTCTTGGACCCAAAATCTTTACAGACAGTTCTCTTGCCCTAATACATGCTCTCGTTACTTGAAAAAATTGGTGATGCAAGGATCAAGGAAGTAATTCTTATGGAAGGTCTGTCTCGACTTCCTTGTATCCAGACTATGATTTTAAGAAAAAAAAAAGGCTCTCCTGCGTTGTTAGCAAAGCTCTTCACTACTTTGCAGCTTGAAGGTGATCATTCTTGCACACCCCCGAGGAGCAGGTCCATGCAGCATGCTCTTTAGGTTTTTTCCCTGTCTTTTCAACCTTAAAACTCACCTTGTCAGATAGTTAGATTGAATGAAAAATGGTAATGTAGTGTTTGCTGAGTCTTAGCTTTAGGACTATTTTTCTCTTGAGGTAGATAATTCGGATAATTTTTTCACTCGGGCTCTATTTCGTTTGCCAATCTCTGATTGCACCTGCCTGTCAAATTTGTCACCCCCCCTTTCCTTTTCAGTAACGTGTCGACTTTGCAATCAACTTGGAAAACTTTTAATTTGGATTTTGTTTCTCTCAGGCTCTGTTTCTTTTGGGCTAGAATGCATCGAGAAGCTCCAGAGAGACAATTTGCTGCATTTTCTGGCATAATTTTCATCTAACTATCATCTTCAACATAGCATTCATTGACCTTCAGCTTGGCTCTGAATCTTTATAAGCAATATTTAACAGTTTGGGAAAATATGATAGCACAAGGCTTGTCAAAGTTAACAAGTGCAGCTCTTGCTGGCTGTTTTAGTAGCAGGCAATTTTGCTGGAGATGTTGATTTCGAGTGTGTTTATCATCAAAGGGCTTTTCAGCTTCCTCTCTCTCTCCCCAGGTAATCATCTAGCCACCCTAAGGGCTCGATACATGCTCCTTCTGCAAGGCCTATCCTCTAACTTTTCTTGACATTTTTTGTTTACCTTTGGTAATTCTGCCACGCAGAACAGGAGGTTATTCTTTGAATGAACCGGCGAAGCTTCTTTGTGTCCAATTTGACACCCAATTTCTCTCTTAAGAAAATTCAAGCTCATCCTGTTGTCTGTGTATCTATTAAAAATATAAAATCTTTGCTCCAAAAATGGCCACACTATCCATGAGAGATCTGCTTTCTTCGATGCAGACTCGTTTTCTTGCTAAATAACAATGATTTGCTGCTGTGTAATCATAATATAATTCATTCAAAATATTTTTACAAAAAAAAATGTAAAAAAAAGGGGAATATTTTGATGTTAACCATCCATAAGGAATTCTTTCAAAAAAATATATCAAAATAATTTATTTTTTTATATTATCACATTAAAATATTTCAATAATTTTAAAAAAATTAATTTGAAACTAAGAAAAAATCAAAAAAATTAAAAAGTATTGTGGGATAAAAAAACCTCAATAATTATTTAATGATTATGAAATTGACCAACTAATCAAATTGAAGTGACTTCTCTAGGTGAGTTTCAAGGATTTTTTTAAATTTTTATTCAAAATGTCAGTGTTTCAGTTTTTAAAATTTTTTTCTTAAAAGAACTAAAATATATGTTCTGAGTTCATCTAGCAATCCAGTAGCTTAGATCCCTAGCAAAACAGACAATCGTCCTTCGCGTACCCTCAGAGTCAAAGCCCTAACAAAAGTCAAAACCCTTTCCAGCCTCTGTGTCAAATCTCAAACACTAGCATTCTGCTGTCTGAAATGGCCGCCAATAAACCTAGCAGAAGCTTGCTTTCCCTGCTTCAAGAACGATCTCTATTATCATCTGCTGCTGAATGTAGACATACAACTTTCATGTCATATTACAAATTTTGCATAGCCAGAAACTTGATTTTAAGTTATATAATCTAACGATATGCTATGCGAGTAAATCTTCTAAATTCTGTATGAAACGACTTGAGCTTCTTTCACAATGCGTTTCCAAAGCAACAAAGAACAAGACAAGCTCATAAATCCTTGAGATGATTAGCCTATAAATCACTATAAATGTACCTTTAAAACAGAGAATTAATTCATCAAGTTATTGGCTATGTTTTCATATTCAACCAAGCACCACTAACATAAAATCATATTACATTTTCTTAATTACACACTTGAAACTACTCTTATGTCTCCTTAAAAGTCACAGATCTTTAACATTTATCCAGTTCTTTTCAATCCCATTCAAAATCACATGTTTAGTTAGCTAGAAAGAGAGAGGAAGTACATGAAATTTAGCACTGAAAATCATGAAGAAGAGCCAACCAATACTATAGAAAGCTTCATCTTCTTCTTTGATGAAATGAAACGAATGCTCTCTCTCCTTTTCAAACCCATAATTTTAATACAGTAGATAGAATTGAAATTAGAGTTGATTTTATGCTCAATTTGGTGATTTAAGCAAAGAAAAAAAATATTGTGTTAGAGAGAGATAAAAAATCATATAAAGAGAGAGAATATAAGTTGTCTGGTCAAGATTTTAAGATTTTAATATAACGTATAAGGGTAGTTTAGTTATTTCATCTATATAAAACCCTAGAGTTCATTCACCATAATTTTATAAATTTTATGATACTTTAGAGAAAATAAATCTTGGAAGTTGCTTGTTCCTCACTAGACGTTGAGAAGATGAGCAAAATGGATTGATATTAATGGATTGAAGTTTCATTCTATTTTTTAGATTTCAAGGTAAGAAATATACATCCATTTTATTTAGACTTGTTTTGAATTGATTAAGGTTTTCGGTGCATAAGTTAAAAGGATTTAAATAGTATTTTTATAAATAACCAAATATAGTGAATATATATGGCAAACTATATGATATTGTAAGATGGATTAATAATGTATAGTATTTGTTTAATAGCCTCAAGGTGTTAGGTTAACAATTAAGTATAAAAATGAGAAGTTATTAGTTTAGATATTTGATAAAGGCTTCTATTTGATTAAAAAGAATATTTCAAATAGATATACTTTGTTATGTAAATTTTATATGTATAAAAAGTTTATCTTATGTGATTTTTAACATTATAAATAATGTATTAATCTGTTTTTTTAAGAGAAAGTGACGGTAAAACTAGTAAAGAATGTGTAAGTTGTCTAACAACAATGCCTCATAATGATTTTAAAGCTTATTATAAACTAAGTGATTCACATGTGGATGAAAAGATAATCGAGTCTAGTTTACAACTCAAAAAAACTAGATGAAATTATAAATTTTTTAAAACAACTTATGATTAGTTTAATAAATAATGTGTGGTTAATAAATTATCATAGCTAAGTATTCGAGGGATTTTAACAAATTATATTTTTCATATGAATAGATTGTATGAGTTGAGATTTTATATTTTGATTCTCTAAGTAAGGAAGGAAGTAAATTTTCATACACTCTATTATTTTTAAATAGAATAAATGTTTTCTTGTCATTGTGTATTTTTTCTTTATTATGGATATTTCATTCTTTAAAATAATATAAAGCATTTGCTAAGTTAAAATTGGCTGGATTGTGTTTAGTTAAATAGAGTTTTGTTATTAGCCCAAATAAGAGGAATAAAAAGGGAAGCAAAGCACTTGATGAAAGTAAAGATGAAAGTGTTGTTTATTTATAAATATATTAAAATATTTTTTTTATTTTTTAAAAATTATTTTTAATAGTAGTACATTAAAATGATCCGAAAACAAAAAAAAAATTTGAAGCAAAAAAAAATTAAATTTTTTCAAAAGAAATTTAAAATATAAAAACAAATAAGGCTAAAATGGAAGAAGGAAAATAATTTTATTGACATATAACCTATTAGATTATGTCATAGCACTAATTTTTTATCTTTTTTGCCTCTATCTTATGATGTTTTTATAATTTATTGATTACTGTATTTATATAAACAGTCTTTTCTTATTCAAGAAAAACTAGTTAAAACTATAATAATAATGTTTATGAATATATAATTTAGGATTTTTATAAAAATATTTTTAAATTGAGTTGTAAAAGAAAGTATTTTGAAATGAATTTGTAACTGGTTGTATAATGGCTCTTAAATGAATATGAATGAGGTAATGATCTTTGATGTATCAACAATCTCACTCATCAAAGAGTTATAATAACTGGTGATGAATCTTGAATCTTGCCAACGAGCTATAATAGTTGGTCAAGAATAGTTAACTAATAGCCCAGTTACTAGTATAATATATTTATATTAATTTGATATAAAAATATGGTCATGTTTATAAAAACTAAATGTCAAATAAAAGCATATACAAATAACGTTTTTTATATAGCTTGTTTTATGAACCATGGATTTTTTTTACTTATTTTAGGTTGTTTTATTATTGAAAATACAATATATATGTGTGAGCGCAAATGCTACTAAGCTATAATTAACACATGTTTTTCTTTACCTTTTCTAAATAGACAGAGAATTAAAACAGATTAGATAGTTAGTTTCAAGTTATGTAATTTAAAGTAGAGAAGTAATTAGTTTTTAGCCATAAAATTTACGTGACCAGTTTAAGATATTAGTCCAACAAAATAATTTTTATTTGGTGAATGATATCTTTGGATTTGCTATTAGAAATTTATTATTAATAATTTTGAGAACCTGTAATAAGATTTTTAATTTTTTTTTTGTAAGATTTTCTTATTGCTTTGTTGTGATTATTTATGAAATATATATTTTTATGAATTTTTAATTTAGTTTATGATTTTACTATTTAAAATTAAATATTAGATGTATAGGTATGTTTATGTGTGATTTTAGAGATGTGGCAGTTGTATCATGATGCAATCAGTATTTTTAAACCCCTGATTTGGTGTTCAACCCGGTCCCAAACCCGGGTTCATCCTAATTGCTTTTTATAAATTAAATTGATATTATTTTAATAAAAAAATAAAAAAATTATGATTAGATTTTTTATCGGTTCTTATTGAATCATTAAATTAACTAAATTTTTAACTTCTTTCATTTTTTTTAACTTTATTTTATTTTAATTTTAAATCAGTCGAGTTGAGCAATATCTAGTTTTAAAATTATAGGTGTAATGAAAGGAGTACCGGACCGGGTGTCCCTCGAAATCTCCGATGGCCAATTACACCGTGTAATAATACATACAGCAATGGATCAATATTTTAGGGGTAAAGGGGGGACTCCAAGTCCGGCCCATATTCATTCAATTGATGAACCACAAAACAAACCCTAGTGATCAGTCCTCGTTAGCTTCTTCTCCTACCAAATGTTTACCGGTAGTGAGAAAATGGCCATGAAGCTTTTTCTTATTCAAAAACGTTTTCTGGCAACGCAATCTACTAGTAGCTCACTGTCGTCATCGTCTTCATTTACGGTGGATTTTCTCGTCAACTCATGTGGGCTTCCTTTAAAATCTGCGCTTTTAGCTTCCCGGAAGCTGAAGCTGGACAAAAACAAACTTCGAAATCCTCCTTTCGTGCTACAATTCTTGAAATCTCACAACTTCGACGAAACCCACATCTCCAAATTGATCGAGAAGCGGCCTGAAGTCCTCCAGTCCAGAGTAGAAGGCAATCTCACTCCCAAATTCGATTTTCTCGTCGCAAATGGCTTTGTGGGTAAGCTCCTTCACGACCTTATCACACACCATACTGAGATATTCAAAAGGGCCTTAGATTCTCGTATTAAACCAGCGTTTTCCCTTCTGAAGTCGATTCTACACAGTAATGAGAACGTTGTTGTGGCTCTTAAGCGTTCTTCGAGGTTGTTGTCGGCTGACTTGAACCTTAATGCGCAACCTAACATTGATTTTTTGAGAAAAGAGGGAGTTCCTGTTGATATGGTAGCAAAATTGATTATCTTGAATCCAGGAACTATACTGAGTAAGCGTGACAGGATGGTTTATGCGATGAATGCTATTAAGAATTTGGGTCTTGAGCCAAATAATACAATGTTTGTTCGTGCTCTTATCGTGAGGTTACAAATGACTGAAACAACATGGAACAAGAAAATTGAAGTGATGAAGAGTTTGCAGTGGAGTGAAGAGGAGATTCTGGGGGCTTTTAAGAGGTACCCACAAATATTAGCAATGTCGGAGGAGAAAATCAGGAGTGCAATGGATTTCTATATCAATACTATGGAGTTGCAAAGACAAATTATAATTGCTTGTCCTATTTTTCTTGGATATTCAATTGATAAAAGGATTCGTCCGAGGTATAATGTTATAAAGGTTTTGGAATCGAAGGAACTGATTAAAGGAGACATGAAAATTTCTACTCTGTTAAATACGAGTGAGAAGACATTCTTGATAAATTATGTCAGCAGGTACGTGGAGGAAGTCCCTGGTTTATTGGAGCTGTACAAGGGTACTGCCAAGAGAGCAGAGAAAGATGCTTGATGGCAGAAATGTGAGTCTGTGTTATACAATGGGCAGCACATACTTGCAATTGTTTCCCTTCTTCTGTATTAGACCTGGTTTGTTCCTGCCATTTTATATTGTTCAATCAATTCTTCGAATGCTGAGTTCAATTTCCTATCATTTTGCATATTAGTTTCTTATCACTGCAGCTTTTGTTCCCGGTTCATTTCTTTGATATTTTAATTTTTTTATTTTTTGAGATGATTGGCTTGTTTGTAGTTTCTGGGAACTGAATTGGTGAAATGAGTTGTGGTTGTAGAAATCAACACCGTACTACGCCATTCAGAGATTGTAGACGTTTTTCTGGATGAAAAAAAAAAAATCATGCAAGGTTCATTTAATGTAACTTGACTTGGTGTGCTGGATCGAAAAAGAACTATGATGATAGGGAAAAAAAATAATTTAATTTAAAAAATTAGTTAATAAAAAAATTTAAGATGATATTTTTTTAAAAATAACATCATATATATTAAATTATTTGAATGAATTTATTAAATTTATGATCTAAATTATGAATTCATAAAATAAATTGAAATAAATTTAAAGTCAAGTTTCCATTTGAATTCTTCATGAATAATAAAATTGAAAAACAAATATAGAAAAAACATGAGTTAACTTAAGTTAGTATTCTAAACTTGTAACCCAAGTTATAAAATTAAGATAATTCTATAAAAAATAAATTAAAATAAATAATAAAATTTAATTTTTGATAAAATTAATATTGAATAATAAAATTAAAAAAATTAAAAATATCTTAAGTTAACTTAAATTAACTTGTCAAGTCTATCACACTAGTCATGCGATCAGAATAATTATAAAACTCCAACTCATGTTATGAGATTGATAAAAAAAAAATTAAAATAAATCATGAAACTTAATTCTTAGATAAACTAATATTGGAGGGTGAAATTGAGAGATAAAAAAAAAAAAACTGAGTTAAATGGATTAACCTGTCAAGTCTAGGATCAAAGTCATGAGATTGAAATAATTATATAAAAAATAAATTGAAAAAATTAAAAGTTTAATTTCTAATTAAAAAATGTTTAAAAAATATAAAATATAAATATAAAAAACCACCCATTTTATTCTCTTTTAAAATGTAAAATGGAGAATGAAGCTGGCATATTTCCAAGAAATTGGTTGGTGTCAAGTAATTACAATGTTACTCACGCATGTATTTGTGGTTGTGTTTGAATTTGGAAGATTGATTCCCTCTGAAAAACATCATATATTATTCAATAAAAATAAAAATATTTATTTTTTATTATGGATATTTTTATATTTTTTAAATCAGATTCACTATTGTTTTAGTTTTTTTATATAATCACCTAAGAATTATAAATGTATATTTTTATTTATTAAGATTTATTTTTAAAATCATGATAAATTTATCTTTAATAAATTATATTTATAATAAAAAAATTATTGTTTTATTCAAAACAAAAAAGAGGAACATACTTTTTATACTTCTAATTCTTAAGAATATTTATTTTAAATTCCTTAATTTTTTACTGAAAAGTTATGCTACTAATAAAAAAATATATGAATAATAACTAGAAATTTTTTATTTTTAAAAAAATTAAATAATTGTTTATATAAATATATGCCTTAATTAGTATAGAATTTATTTAAAAACAATTAAAAAGGACTCTGGGATGGTTTACTTTAAAATAAATAAACAAATGAAAGAGCAATTCTTTGCAGGCCCATTGAACCTAATCAAATGTGGCCCAATGACGGGAATCCTGGATTAAGCAATAGCCAGATAGCCATCAAAAAACCCTAACCCTAACAAAAACCTCTCCGCTTCACTGTCTTCACCTTCTTGTCCAAAATTTGTGCTTCCAAATATGGCCAATGCCTTTATGGCCATGAGAAACCTGCTTTCTCTTGCACAAAAACGTTTCATCAACACATCTGTTATACTTCCCACTGCTTCATCATCATTTACTGCTGAACATCTCATCAAGACATGCGGGCTTCCTTTACAACCAGGCCTTTCAGTTAAGCTCCTAAACGATGAAAATAACCTCCAAAACTCGCAAGCTGTAGTCGAATTCCTTAAATCTCACCATTTTAAGGATGCCCACATCGCGAAAATGGTCCAAAAGTGTCCTGCTGTCCTCCGCTGCAAAGTTGAGGACAATCTGGAGCCCAAATTTGACTTCTTCATTAAAAATGGATTTGAGGGTCAGCTTCTGCCCCAAATTCTGATGTCAGATCCGAGAATTTTGGTATGCAAATTAGATACTCGCATTAAGCCATGTTTAGAACTTTTGAAGCCATTTCTTGGCAGTAATGAGAATATCATAGCTGTTCTTAAGCGTGCTTCGTGGTTATTGACATATAGTTTCAGGTCATGTGTGCAACCAAATATTGATTTCCTGATTAAAGAGGGGTTGCCTCTTGATAAGATGGCAAAACTGTTAATGTCGTACCCAAGAACCATACTAATTAAGCATGACAGGATGGTTTCTGCAGCAAATTATCTTAAGAATTTGGGGCTTGAACCAAAGGCTCCTATGTTTATCCACGCTTTTAGGGTGATGGTACAATTGAGCGAACCAACTTGGAAGAAGAAAATTGAGGCTTGGAAGAGCG